>NC_079457.1:24256511-24356511 GCF_903798145.1 Danio aesculapii
TATGTCTTGTTTTGCTTTTAGCTGATGTCTGAGTAACTCTTGTACTGATGCATTTGGTCTGTTTTATACTCCTTCACATTCAAATTTGCACTCTAGTTTCCAAAAACACACATCATTTGAAACTGAACATAGTATTAGTTTACACAGTATGTTTTACTGGGTCTATTTAAGCCAATTTTGACACAGATCTGTCTGTTAATAATTACATCTTGACAGATTAATCAGAACCCTGACTGGAATAATGACTAAAATAGATTCAACAATATAAAACATCACAAAACAATGAACAAGTTGGTTGGGCACAGCAGCTAGTGTTTTTAAAGGTAATTATGCATAAATACATTTAAATGCAGACGGATGCAACTGACCAATCAGAATGAAGTCATTCAAAGTGACAAGTATAACAAACTTGGGTCAAATGGCCCAATAGAAGTTGCTTGAAAATGCTACATTTTCCAAATATTTTGTAGAAATTACTTCTGTTTAGAACCTTAATTTACAGTGGCAATATGTCAATTAAAAGGGCACCTATTTTACCTCTTTTACAACACTGAGTAAAATTAAAAATTAAACTATAAAAAATATTTTTAAAAATCTGCCCATTTTGGTGTCTGACTCACTGTAGCTGTTTTTGTACCCTGTGTCTTTAAATGCAAATGAGCTGCTTTTCCCCACCCACCGTTCCCATGTGCGTGTCTGCTTCTCATGCGTTCCATCATATAAACAGCAGTCAGTGATAGAGACAGACTCAGATAATGCTGAAATACAGCTCATTAGTCAAAAATACCAAGTACGTTTATTTGATGTATTTGTGGTCTAATTTCTCACACAAATCTCACACAAATGCGGTTTGCTGTACACACACACACACACACACACACACACACACACAAACACAAACACACACACACATTATATTATTATAATGATTATAACAATTATTATAACGATTATAAGATTATAATAATTACATAGTAATTTTACTGTCTTTACTACAAACATGCTCTGTTCTAAAAACATTTTAAACTATAAAACTTATAAAAATCACAGAGAGTAGCAAATATTTTAATCTCAGTTTATTTACAAAAAAATGTTGGACATGTGGACATGTGTATATGCTATTATAGAAGCATAGCGGCTGTCAACTCCTACATCACGTTGCAGTGGGCTTCAAAATCACTGTGATTTGGGTCCTATTTTAACGTCATGAAATTTTAAAAAGAGACTTGTTGGGTTTCTATCCCTCCAACATTATATATACATACACACAGTTCTGTCCAAACAGCTTACAAAAGTAGATTTTTAACTTTAAGTACAGCGAACTCCCTGTCATGTACAACAAATCAGTTTTGTGACATGGCACTTTAGCCTGCTAAAAAGGAACCCTACCAATATACGTACACTGTGGTCATAAAACTTTAGTTTGATTATGACCTTAATCGGATTACATTAAATCAAAAATTGCTGTTTACATGGTAGACTCCTAATCAGAGTATTGTCTTAATTGCATTAAAATCGATTTATTGGTGTCTGTGTAAACGTACTCACTGATACAGAGAAGGATAGATCCATGCTTTCATGTTGTTTACACCAAATTCTGAACCAACAACCCTAATGTTGAGTAAAAAGAAAAAAACCTAGACAGACCAGACCGCATTTTCCCCATCTTATACTGTCTAGTTTTGCTCATCATATTTGAATTGTATCCTCAGTTTACTGTCCTTAGCTGACAGGAGTTGCACCGGTTAGTGAGATTTTCCCTAGTAGGACATATTCCTGGATCAACATCTATGTAGGTCTTTGAACAACATTCCAACCAACCAATCAATCAAATTTAAGGGAATAAGTTTAGAGTTAATGTTAAGTTTAGGCTTACAGTTAGGGTTATGTGCTTCCTCATCATTGTAATCCAACTATTAATCACCTCTGATTTTGTGAATAATTTACAGTTAGTGTTGGGTTTAGGAGTAGGGATTAGGTATGGATTAACATTTTTTTAAACAGGAATGATGTTCTAGGATCAACACAGATGTTAATCCAGGATTGCATCCTACTCAGCAAAATCTCACCCACTCTGTGGCACCATTTAAAACTGCCACTTAATTGATACTCAGTCCACATCATCTGGCACCAACAACCCTGGCATGTTCATAATCACAAAGACAACTTTCTTCTCCATTTCGATGCTCTGTTTTAAATGTTTTAACAGAGCTTTGTGACCACATGACTTGTTGGCTCATGATTGGCTGATTAGACATCTGTGTTAACAAGAATGTGTCCAATGATTGTACTCTTGGCAATGAGAAAGCAGCCCCCAACATACAGTAGCTCTCTAGGTTTCGAAACAGAGGCAGCCTCTGTGTATATTCCTGTGGATATTTCTGCACTAAACACGATTCCAAAAAACACTAATCAATAGCCTTCACTATTAACTTGTTTATATACTGGTGTGTCCATGCATCTGCTAATCTGAACAAGTTGACCTCAAGGCTTCACAGCTGGGCAGATAAATCAGTCTACAGCAGCTGGGCTCCAGGCCTGAAGGCTTGCGGTGGAGCGGAGCCACGTGGCCTGAGTTCTGGAGAACATTAGATACAGTGAGACTCTAACCACTATAACCACAAAGAGCAGGTCTGGGCCTTCACTGCCTCATACATATTAAAGCTATTGTGAAAGCCTGTTTCTCTCTCTCCGATCACTCATTGAACAAGCAGCTGCAGACCTGCAACCAATGGCCCACAATCCAACACTGTAATTCTTAAGCACCAGCCAAGGGGCAACTTAAAATCTCTAAGGTTATGGAGAGAAGAAGGGAAGTGCTGTCTATTACTGTCATAAATCTCTGACCATACTAATGGCAATCAATAAAAGTACCTCTGTAATCCTCAACATGCTCTGATATAAAGAAATGCATGCATTACTTTATGCAATCAAGGTTTTTAATTGCTTTGGGTTGATAGACAATGCCATCTCCGATGGCCGATAGACATCACAATGCTGAGTCGGCATTGCGATCCTCCGCCCCACCCTGCCCCCATCGCAGCAGCAACTCGCTTGTGAAAAACACACACTTAGGCCCCGTTTACACTAATCCGTCTTAGTTTTAAAATGCCATTTTAGAACGAAAAGGATCCACATCCACACTGGCCTTTCATCTAGCATTTCTGAAAAGTCCTACTTCCGTACTATACAGCTGAAAACGCACATCACGTGACCACACACACACACAGCATACGCGCAAGTCTGAGCTCCTAGCAGTCAGCGGGCGCTTTGAGCAAAAAATCCCAGAGAGCAGTACACATCGGACAGTGTATCTAGGATGTACCGCTGGATAGCGTCTCGCTATAGTTGTTAAATGTGATATTTAATTAATCCTGTCTCTAACGACTCTTCTGTCTTTTGAATCTATCAGGTAACGTGTCACAGCATCAGTACACTGCTTCAATCTTTCGCTTTCACGTTTGTACTTGGTAATTTTAGCGAAAACCTCAGATCCTGTTGGCTGATTCCTGTTGGTTGTGCACCTTTTTTCCCCACAGAAAAAGTGATGGACAGGTGGTAATTTGTGTGTAACTTATCTTTACTTATTTCTGATTTGGTTATGGGTAAAACAAAGACCATGTGGGTCAGGTAGGTGAAACGGTAGGCTACAAATAATTAATTTGCTATGAATTAATTAATTATTCATTAATAACTAATTGACCGCCGCCTACGACGACGATGCCATCATCACATTCGATATTGTACGATGCCAAATTGGATGACTTTGCCTTCTCAGCCCTAGTTTTTATTTTTTTAATGTATATTTCCTTTCTTATTTTAGTAGTGGTGTAATGGATCACAAATCTCACGGTTCGGTTCACATTATGGTATTTCAGTCACGGATTGGACCATTTTTCGGATCAGCCAAAAAGGAGACGAGACAAATTTATTTATTTGTAATAAATGCTTTCCATTTATTACAAAAACAGCACTGCAAGAAACTTTAGATTTTAACAAACAGAACTTAGAACCTGTAATTTTATTGAAAATAAAATGAAGAAACAATCAGCTGAATAAAAATAAGTTGTAAAATATTCAGTACTGTGAAAAATTCATTGTTACTACTACTGTTGCTGATAACGCTAAATGTAGAAAGCTAACATTATAATTTGTACAACCCATGTTTATTTTCAATAAATGATTCAGTTATTCACTCATAAAACTTCATGTTTCATTGCTAGATGTGTCATTTTTTAAGAAATATTCAGTGGCATTTATTTGATGGCTGGTTGTCACCATCTATTGGTTAAATAATGTAATTGCTGCCTGCAACTTTCATTTTTGAGCGTCAAGTTTGCTCTGAATAAAGCTCAGGCGCGGTTTAGTTGGCTGGCTCTGGCCCAGTTGGAAAAGGTGTGCCAGAGCATGGTTCAGTTGGGCCTTGGCTTGGTATGCTTGTAGTGTGAGTGCAAAGCACGCCTGAGCTGGAAAATGAAGAAGAGACGTCACTTTTAAGGGACTGTTTTATATGGATTTATTACTCATTCTTACTTTTCAATGAACGCAAACTGTCGTAGATTATTAAAAACGCAAACCCCTTACTGCATGACAGCTGCACCTTCAGCAAACCTCCTTATATCTGCAGAATGAGGACTTCATAATCATTTATGAGCGCCAAAACATTCCCATCATCAATGACGTAAGCATGCTCAGGTTCGGTAGATAAAAATGCAATGTGAGTGCTGGTCGAGAGGGAGAGGGGAGGGGGACAATCACGCTTCGCCATAATTCAAGGCAACTGTACCTAATGTGAGTGCGCCCTTAAATGCATATGACAGTGATTTTAATCTTTACCATAAACATCAGTGGTTATATAAAAACTATAAACTGTTATCCCAGTATTTCTGTGTTATTTGACTGTTTGTAACTTCATAACCAACTCAAAAGACTAAAGACTGAATCTCTTTCTTGA
Source organism: Danio aesculapii (assembly GCF_903798145.1). NCBI lineage: Eukaryota > Metazoa > Chordata > Actinopteri > Cypriniformes > Danionidae > Danio > Danio aesculapii. The sequence goes on from NC_079457.1 coordinate 24,261,466, forward strand.
TTTTTGCGTTTTTAGATTTGAATGCAGCGATTCGAAGGATTAATAAGCATATGCAGATCACCATCATTTATAATTTATGTTGCGTGGGTGTTGAGATCCCGATCTTTTAATGATTAGTCAAGCAGCTTACACTGAATGCATTGATGCAGGCTAAACAAGTAGTGACAGAAAACATCTTTAATGAAACCCACCACATCCTGAATAACCCACCACAACTTCTTCCATCATTAATATATATTTACAGGAAAGCCTAAATCCCTTCATACATGTGATTTGAATGATGCGAGATCATTCTGTGATCATTACAAATTTAGGATTAATCTACCAGTAAAAAAAATGTATTCATGTGTGGGTCACGTGTGTTTTGAACCGTGAGTTGTGATCCGTACGAATCACGAATCAACCGAGATCCGTTCCACCCCTATATTTTAGTGAATAATTCCTTTCCTTTTATGGTTGAAGTGAGTTTTCAGTACACAGACAGAAATCTATGACACAAACAAGCTTTTAAATGCTTTACTAAGCATGGAAAGAGTCAGTTAGGCTAACAAGTACTCTTCCAAGAAATCAATAACGCATCAGATAAACATTTAACAGAAGAGATGCAATTTATGCTCAACTTCACAAACCAACCACAAAAGGTCAAAACAATATAACGAGTTAGATAACGGTCTTGTGGAAAAAGAAAACATAAATCTAGAGCAGACTCGTAGTAAGGCAGGTGTGGAGGAGTGCATACTGTATGCTGACCTGACAGACAGAGTGAAATCTCCTGGGTTGCTCTTGCTGGGTCGCGCTAGAAAGCTGCCATGGACGCCCCGTGTCAGGAGGAGGTGTTCTGCCTCGATCCCAGTGATGTTGGGATGAAACCACCTGAAAGAAAGTAAAATGACTTGCTGAGCAATGATGATGATCAATAGCTAATATTAAATAGTGCAGTGGTTCTCAATCCTAGACCTCGCGACCATCGCTCTGCACTTTTTGCCAATCTTTCTTGTTTATCACACCTTATTTAGATAACTAGCTTGTTAGAAGAGAGCTCCATAAAGGAACTGTGATCTGACTGACATGTTCTCTACATGCTGTTCAATGCTCTCTACCCCCTGGTCCTTGACCACAGGAAACTGTCTGAAATGGAAGTATACTTCATTTAAAAACAAAGATTTGTACACTGTTTGCAACATCTTCAGACAAACATTATTACAGAATTGTAAATGGTTATTTAACCTTAATCATAAGATTTGCATAAAAGTCACGTTTTGTGCACATTAAAATCCTTAACAATTCATCTTTCGAACTGGAATCATGGCAGAATATCCTGTGATGTCAACTTCGTAGGGCACTTAGGTTTGAATGGAATGAAACTCTAAAGAATTAAGATAAATATAAGTGGACACAAAATGTGCAGAGCATTCATTTAACACTGGAATGCTACAGTTTAACCAATGATCAAAATGTGCAAAAAAAAAAAAAGATTGCACTATTGTTTAAAGTGACAGCCAAGACATTTATGACATTCAGGTCTTTACACTGGCATCTAGTTACATTCAGAATAGATTTTAAAGTATTATTGCTTGTTTATAAATCACTAAATGGCCTGGGACCTCAATACACTGCAGCAGATACTCTTCAGTATGATCACTGAATACGAACCTAACAGATCACTCGGATCATTAGGATCGAGTAAATTTGAAATTCCAAAAATTCACTCAAAGCAAGGTGAATCTAATATAAATATAAATATCTAATTGCGATTTTTTTTTTGACAGATATTGCGATTTCGATTTGATTGCGATTTAATTTTGTAGTCAAGCTTCAGCTCAGTAATCTGTATCGTAGCTTCTTACTGCTAAAATGCAGTGAGTCTTAGTTAAAAAAAGAAACTGAAAAGATATCAACTTAAATTAGCAATCAACTCTGAAATTGTACTTTGCTTGCTACAAGATTGAGTGTCACTGGCAGTACTTTTAGCTGACTTTTTAGCAAGACTTAGCAAGACGTTCCTCATATATCTGTGGTGCTTTTTTAGGTGCTGGTTGTTGTATTTCCTCATGCTGTGGCAACAATTCTGCGACAGCTCACCGAGATAGTCCCATATTACCGATGTGCTGTTTTTCTTTGATATTAATTTGTCTATTAATGCTTCTGAAGCAGCAGATGCCATCATACCACTCGTTCGCGTTTTCCTGTTTGTTTGTTTTATTGTGGGCGTTCCGCATAGTTCGGTTGTGCAATTCTGATTGGGCAGAACGAAAGTGTGTTCACTCAATTGGCTACTAAAACTGTCACACACAAACAGCTCATAGTTCATATCGCAGCCTCTTGTGATTAGAAATCAAATTGCAATCGCAAAATTGCAATAAAATTTTGCGATTGCAATTTGATTTCGATTAATCGCACAGTCCTACTTTCAGCTACAGTATACTATTTCTGAAGTATTATGATTCATTGAATATTGAAGTAATGGCTGTTTAATATGTTTGTTTACCAAGATCCCCTGTTCAATTCTATTACAGATAAATATTCATATATGTGCAAAAAAAATACTGCAGGTGCAGTCAAAGTGTTCTTATAAGGACAGTTTGTCACACAAAAAATAGTGGTTGCACAGTTGAAGTCAGAATTATTTGCCCCTCCTGAATTACTAGCCCACTGTTTATTTTTTACCCCAACTTCTGTTAAACGGAGAGATTTTTTTCAATACATTTCTAAACATAACAGTTTTCTAATAACTGATTTATTTTATCGTTGTCATGATGACAGTAAATAATATTTTACTAGATGTTTTTCAAGTCACTTCTATACAGCTTAAAGTGACATTTAAAGGCTTAACTAGGTTAATTAGGCTAACTAGGCAGCTTAAGGTAATTAGGCAATTTATTTTATAACGATGGTTTGTTCTGACTATCGAAAAAAATAGCTTAAAGGGTCTAATAATGCTGACCTTTAAATGTTTAAAAAAAATTTAACTGCTTTTATTCTAGCTGAAATAAAACAAATAAGACTTTCTTTACTGTGAAAATAATTCTGACTTCAACTGTATGTTTTATGCTTGTTTTCAAGTCAGCAGAAGTTAACGTATTTTAAAAAATGTTACCAATAACTCCCATTTTTTCAAGTATGGAAGTCAATGGCTACAGTTTTACAGTTTTTTTTTTCAACAGGAGAAAGAAACTCAAACAGGATTGGAATACGAGAGAGTAAATTATGACAGAAAGTTTATTCTTGAGTGGACTATTCATTTACAAGAATAAAAACAGCATGTCATTTTTGCTGCCAGAGGGCGCATATTCACAACAAACAATGGCACATAAAGGCAAAAACAGCAGAGCTTTTATTATGCCACAGTCAACTAGTTCCATTTCTTCAGGTCGTGTTCACATGGAAGAAGCAGCGCTGGTTTTTTTCATAATAATTTAAGGATTCTGTTGTTATAATGCTGCCCTGTGCAGTCTAATAAAAGGCAATTTAACACATTAAATCGTCACTGGAGTTTCCCTGTTTTCCATTAAATTAAACCGGAAAATGAGGATGTGTGACATCATTAGCATGGCGACACAGAACAAGGTCCATGTAAATAATTATAATAGCTTATTTCTCTGAATTTGATTTGATTTCTTCAAAATATTTGGGATAATACAAGTACAGCTTAGCAAAATTCATAACACCGTTTTAGAGGTTTTTGGATATTTTAATGAAACAAAAGTATTCACAGACTAACTTTACCAACAAGCATCCCATAGATCAGAGTCTTTGGCTCCTCCCCTTTCATCCACCCTCTCTAGTGACATCATTAAGCAAGCTTATCCACATTTGTGTCCAATTTCACAGCGAATGCCAGTTGTAATCAGTTACGAAGTGCTGTGTTTGAAATGTAATTTCTTAATCCTCCGGGGTTGACTGGGGGGTGGAAGGGGACGAGAGGTCGTGTGTAATCTGGGCTAGTGTTGGGTCCCAGCTGTCTGGCAGCCCCATAGCCTGTCTGTTCCTGCACCGGCTCCCTCACGTGAGTGCGCTTTGTGAATGGCCGTCTAGGGGTCAGGAGTAATTTTATCTGCATGCATTTTCTGAATGTGTCTGCCTGCTTGGGGCCCCATGTCTTAATCTCACTTTAAATGACCACACACACGGGTCACTTACTTTCATCTTGACAGAACTCTGCAAGCATGACCACATGGTTGGTGTAAGTGCTGTTACATGCACCAACGCTTTTTTTGTAAGTCTCTTATTATCATCAACCAAGTCAAGTGTATTTATTTGATGCAGCATACAGTAAAATAAAATATTAGTGTGAAATATTGTTGTCTGTATTTTAATATTTTTTGAAATGCAAGTTATTCCTTTGATTGCCAACCCTGTAACATGTAATTTTGTGAATTATGCAGTAAGAAAATGTATGTTATGTAATGTTATTACAAATATAAATAATATATATTTCTAATAAAATAAACTATTTCTATTTCAATATATTTATTTTAATACATTTAATTTCTGTAATGACAAAGCTAAATTTTCAGCATCATTACTTTAGTTTTCATTAGCATGCACTCTCAGAAAAATAGGTACACGGTGGTACAAATAATGTCCCTTAAAAGAACAGTTTTGTACTTTTATAAAAGTTGTATGGTACAGAAAAGACCTATTATGATACTGTTCTGTACCTTTTAAAGTACAACTGAAATGAAGGTACACAATTGTTCTCATAATAAAAGGTACATAAGTGTTGGACAACTCCTTTATCACAATATCTATGAAAATGAATATTACTAGGAAGGCAAAGTGATTTTATGAATAATTTCCATATTAAAACATAAGTCATCATTTAAAAGCATATGTTAAAAAAACTCCAACATGAATGATTAAGTTCTATAAAACAAAACAACTGGTAAAACAAAACTACAGTAAGTATTGTAAACTAAACATTTAAGGCATTTTTAATAAACATTTGGTAAGCATTTTCTGATAAATACGATTTCATTATTGATATCCGCACCTTTTGTAGTTTGCTTTCCAAAATGTCCATGAGCTGGCAAAAGTCCTGCATATTTAAGTAATTTAATTTACTTAAATTAACTTTTAATTGATTACAAAGGTATTGTGTAAAAATTGGAGAATTTTTTTTTATATTGTACATAGGAGAATGTATTTCTGTAACATTTTTGTGAAAAGTGTTGTGAAATGTTTAGAAAAAAAGGTCTTTGGATTTATGTTAAAGTAATTTTTATTCTTTATTGTAAATGGAAAAGGTGCATTTACACAAAAACAAACTTAAAAAAAAACACTGTTTAATAAATGTATTTGATGTTTTATATTTACTGAAATAATTGATGCATTTTGTATATAGCAAAATGTCTTTAAATAGTTCTTAAAGGAAACACATTAGACACTGTTAATGTACAAAGTGTTTTGTCACTGTAGTGGTACCTTCATGGATTGCATTTTTACCTTTGAAAACAAACTGCAAATTGTACAAATTAGTTTCTTTGTCTTCAGGTACAATTCTGTTCCATAAAAAGGTACTGCCCCAGTGACAAGGGTTTGTACCTTCTTTGGTACAACATTGTCCCATTTGCTGAAGAAAAATATTAACATCTAAAAAAAGAAAAATCCAGACCAACTAGGGCTGCACGATATTGGAAAAACAATAGTTTGTATTTCTGCATTTATATATTGCGATATGAATATAATATCACAATATGACTTAAGTCATTGTTTGGTAATAATTAATCATTTTACATTGATTGGGATGACTTTGTAAAGGATGGCATCTGCATAAAATATTCAAAAATATAATAAAATGAGAAAAACTAAAACAAATGAACAGCACTTTATGGTTTTCGGTGGAATCGAAAAATATTAGTTATCAAATCTAAAATAACAGTGTTTAGTCTTTATTTTATATATAATCAAACAGTTATTCTTTATTAAGCGGTAAACTTTATATTTACATGTGCCCCAAATGTTTATATTAGCTAAATATATTACTGTTTCAAGCCTATAAACACATCAAAGTAAAAAAAAATTCACACCAATTAGATTCCTCACATCATTAGATTATCTTCACACCATTAGATTGTGAAAAAAATACACAATGACTCCACAAATCATGTGTACTAAACTGTGCTTTTGGTTAATTATAATGGCAACTTGACATTCCAGGTTCTGTGATGTGACTATCGCAGATGTGCACATTGTGATATCGATGCTGAAATAATATATTGTGTAGCCGTAGATCATACTATTAAGTGTTTTTAACAACTACACTAAAGGAAAAAAACAATAAGTCATGTACTTCTTTTATAATTCTTTGCATTCAGGTTAAGTAAATATTACTTTGAGTTTATTTTTTCAGTACTCTATTTCAAGTATGTTCTCTCTTTTTTGTACATTTTACTCACTGTAGAACTGATTAAGCCATGTACATTAATGAAACAACATTGTATTCTTGTTACAATCTATATCATAACATACATGCAACAAGCTATCTAAAAGTAACTGATCAAAGAGAGCTCAATGCTACAGGTACACAACACCCACTGTTAAGAGTTAATGTTTTGATGGCAACAGGCAGTGAGTATCAATATGCTACAGTATGTTGAGTGGAAAATTAACCCAGGATGTCATAAAACAGAGTTACTACACCTAAAAAGCCACAATACAACTGTGTAAATACAATGGAAAAATAAAAAATGGGACCACAAGTATCAGAAAGTTTAACTCAGGTCCATTACTTCTAAATAATTATAAAAAAAACAGTTCCAAGTTAAATCCCATTATACAATTATAAGTTCAAGTTTTCATTTTTATAAGGTTGAATTGAGTACTAATATACACTGTAAAAACCAAAAAGTTAAGGTAACTCAAACCATTTGAGGAAACCAATTGCAACAAACCATTTAAGTTTAAAAACTAATCCAAATGAGTACTGTGAACTTAATTCATTTGAGTAAAAGAAGCAATTTGAGCACAGAAAAACCCAATAAATGAAGAGAACTCAAACCAACTGAGTAATGTAAAACCCAATAAGTTAAGACAACTCAAACCGTTTGAGGAAACCAATTGCTACAAACCTTTTGAGTTAAAAAACGAATCTATTTGAGTGCTGTGAACTTATTCCATTTAAGTTGAAGTAATGAGGTATTTAATTAAAATAAATAATCACCCTATAATCCCCCCCCCCCCCCCAAAAAAAAAACACAAAAAAAACATTACAATTTCATAATGCCGTTATTGTAATATACAGTTGAAGTCAGAATTATTAGCCCCCCTGAATTATTAGCCCCCCTGTTTATTTTTTTCTCTCCAATTTCTGTTTAACGAACTGTTTAACGATGTTTAAGATTTTTTTCAACACATTTCTAAACATAATAGTTTCAATAACTCATTTCTAATAACCAATTTAAATTATCTTTGCCATGATGACAGTAAATAATATTTTACTAGATACTTTTCAAGACACTTCTATACAGCTTAAAGTGTCTTTTAAAGGCTTAACTAGGTTAACTAGGCAGGTTAGGGTAATTAGGCAAGTTATTGTATAACAATGGTTTGTTCTGTAGACTATCGAAAACAAATATAGCTTAAAGGGGCTGATTATTTTGACTTTAAAATGGTTTAAAAAAAAACAAAACTGGTTTTATTCTAGCTGAAAGAAAACAAATAAGACTTTCTCCAGAAGAAAAAATATTATCAGACATACTGTGAAAATTTCCTTGCTCTGTTAAAAGATCATTTGGGAAATATAAAAAAAGGGGGGTGGGGGGGTAATAATTCTGACCTCAACTGTATGTTCTATATTTCTGTACTTTCCATGTTTGAACACAAGAATTAATATATATTTGTTTTACATTTTTTATCCTGCTCAGTGTTGTTCAATTCAACAATGTTTATAGCCAAAGTTGTAAAAATGAATACCATGGCTATGCCACTAATTATGTCCACAAAGGTTTAAACTTTAAACTGTTTGACTACCCCACTTTTTATGACACATCTTCATGACTTTCTTACATTTACAGATGGCGAATATAACTGTGAAATATAAGTTACATCTAAAGACACATTAAACAGAGCAGCTAGCATTTAAAAAATATTTCTTAACTATATTTTATGATTTATTTTAAAGCCCTTAATATAAAGTTTGACTCATTGGATTATGCACTTTCCTTATTCTGTGCTCCACTATTTTTCAGATGTACTTCTATACTGCTTTTTCGATATAACCAGTACTGCCTTATAGCATATTGTTTTAAAAATACATAATAATATATTTTACAAACTCAATATACTACCCAGCCCTAATTGTACTTATCAGGGTTTATGCAGAAATCCTAAAGGCAATTTCAATACCATTTTCAGACTTTTAAAGACCTTCTCAGAAAATTTTAAGAGCTCAAGTTCTAATCAGTATCAAACCTTCAACTTAATGAACAGTTTTTAATAAACAGTTTTAGTTAAATAAATGAATGGAGCAGAACTATGCAACAGAACTCAGATAAACTCGGAAGAGACAAAGCTTGAAAGAATAAATTACGTGGTTGTTTTCAGCGACAGGCTTCAGCCACTGTTTAAACTAGTCTTTCTCCAACCAGGAGTACGCAAACTTACATTTTCCCATTTTGCCATCTGTTTTGCTCCATGAGAGCGTCACATCTCGGCCCGGACCAATCGCGTGGATCGAGGAAAATAAATATATTTGTGGATCATCTTTAAAATATCCTCCCATCATTCTTCCGCAATACCAACACCAAGGTCAATTTTCCAAGATTCTTTGAGAGAAACCACATGATTTACATTTATTGTATCTATTAAATTATAAATTGCTGATATTAAATGTTTCACATTACGAGATTTTAAGAATATAATATAAAGTGACCCCAAATATTTTAACAATATACACATTTTGTTCTCAAATACTAATCCTATATTGCTAGATGATGTTATAATACATACTGCATTATAATACACAGGTCATCAGTTCATCCTTATTATTGAGTCCAGTGGTGAATAACTGCAAACGGCTCAACGTTTTCCACAGTGTGCCTCATATGCTGTGGAAAGATTAACTTGTATTTAAAACCAGAGGTCTTAATGAACAGCTGTGGCATTACATTTTACCCTGATAAAGGGAGTCTAAACTCGAAGCATTATTTTCCCCTCCATCTTTCTATGGAAAGTTAGCAAAGCATCACTCACTTCCTGCAGTTCTTCTCACCGCAGAGGAAGTGTGATAAACCTGACGCTTTAAAGCTACCTGTGAGCATGACTAATGTCTGTTTCACTGTTTAGAAGGGATGTTGAGAGACTCTTTCCCCCTCACCATGACTTACTGATTCTATATTTGTCAAATCTGCGATATTTTCCACTCCTGTCACATCATCACTATGCACGGTCACTAACTTCCCAGTCTTTTGTCAAGTTTGCCACCGAAGCCAAAATATTCAAATGCATTTGAATTAATAATTCATTGACATTTCTGTCAGCACTTTTCCTACTGACAATGATTTTCGGAAAGGCAAGCTCTAGCAAGTACTGTATGTCCTGGAAGCACAGTTGTATTTAAACATATATTGCTGAATTTCAAATAATAATAATAATAATAAAAAAAAAACATATAATTCATGCTAAAAATAAAAAAAGATAGTGCTCAGCATAAATGAGTATTTTGAAAATACAATTTGTATTCATTTCTCAGTGAATATATTTTAGTGCATTTGAACAAAACAAATTTATTAACCTGATATATTTACTAAAATAATATTTTAGTCACTGAACATCTTTATAAATGGAAAGATAATACATTTAATATAAAATATTGCAAAAAAAGAATTACAAACGACACAATTTTAGCTAAATTGTATACTTTTTTCCCTCTTGATTTTTTTCTAATTTATTTTTCCCTAACATACATTTGGGCTACTCATTTTTGGACTGTTATTGTTCGATTATCTCTAGATTTGACTTCAGTACTGTCTAATCCTATGTACAGTTGAAGTCAGAATTATTAGGCCCCCATTTAATTTTTTTCTTTTTAAAATATTTCCCAAATGATGTTTAACAGAGTAAGGACATTTTCACAGTATGTCTGATAATATTCTTTCTTCTGTAGAAAGTCTTATTTGTTTTATTTTCACTAGAATAAAAACAGTTTTTAATTTTTTAAAAAACATTTTAAGGTCAAAATTATTAGCCCCTTAAGATATTCTACAGAACAAACTATCATTATACAATAACTTGCCTAATTACTCTATCCTGCCTAGTTAACCTAATTAACCAAGTTAAGCCTTTAATTGTCACTTTAAGCTGTATAGAAGTGTCTTGAAAAATATCTAGTAAAATATTGTTTACTGACATCATGGCAAAGATAAAATAAATAAGTTATTAGAAATGAGTTATTAAAACTATTATGTTTAGAAATGTGTTGAAATCTTCTCTCTGTTAAGCAGAAATTGACTTCAACTTTATATGCACAAATATAATATTGTAAAGCATCCTATAGAACTTATTAATTTAAATGAGATTTGTGAGGGGTGTACTCATTTATGCTAAGTACTGTATATATATACACTGTATATATATGTGTATTATAGGTCAAAGACAAGATATCCCATATAAAAGAAAATAAAATAAATTTAGCAAGTGGTTTTAGATGGAATGCATATGAAAAGCAAGCTAACTGTCTATTTTTGAATCAAATATCTTTTATAAAAGGAAATGTCAAAGTGTCCGGAATAATGATTAATCATTATTAAGTGTAACAGAAATGTATGTAAAAATGATACAACTTACTTTTCCGACCTGAACTTCTAAAATTATATAAAATAATAAATGATCATACATTAGATCATTACATCATATTTAAAAAGAATAAGTTGACTACAAACTAAAACAAATTAAAGATCAATACATTAGGTCTTTTAATGTATCATCAAATGTTTCCTGCTCAATCTTTTGGTAAGATTTTTTGATAGTTGTTAGACTGAAAAACATTTAAGCTGATGTGTTCTGTATATCATGCAAAAACTATGACTGTACATTGTTTTAGTTATAAAACTTGTACATTAACAAACCTTAATCCTGCATGACATCCTGAGTGATTTATTTATTTATTTATTTGTTTGTTTGTTTTAACGATAAGCTGATGTTTTAGAGTAAAAATAAAAACACATACATGGAATTATGGAATAATGTTTAATCATTATTAAGTGTTAGAGATACAGTTGAAATCAGAATTATTAAACTCCTTTGAATCACAAATGTTTAACAGAGCAAGGAAATTTTCACAGTATGTCTGATAATATTTTTTCTTCTGGAGAAAGTCTTATTTGTTTTATTTCGTCTAGAATAAATGCAGTTTTTAATTTTTTAAAAAACATTTTAGGGTCAAATTAATAGCCCTTTAAAGGTTTTTTTTTTCATAGTCAACAGAACAAACCATCATTATACAATCATTTTCCTAATCACCCTAACTTGGCTAGTTAACCTAATTAACCTAGTTAAACCTTTAAATGTCACTTTAAGCTGTACAGACGTGTCTTTAATAATATCAAGTAAAATATTATTTACTGACATCATGGCAAAGATAAAATAAATCAGTTATCAGAAATGAGTTATTAAAACTATTATGTATATATTAAAAATATATGTTATATTATGTATCTTCTCTCCGTTAAACAGAAATTGGGGGAAAAAATTAAAAGGGGGGCTATTAATTTAGGAGGGCTAATAATTCTGCCTTCAACTGTATGCCTGTACTGTTAGTCGAAGACATGTCCCATGTAAAAGAAAAGAAATAAGCAGGTAGTTTTAAATAGAACACATATAAAAGCACGGTTTACTTTTGTTTTATATAAATTAAATGCCAATGTGTCTGGAATACTGTTTATTAACATTAAATGTATAATAGGTATATAAAAAAAATGATACAACTTACCTTTTCCATCCTGAACTGAAAAATCCTGAAAAAGTATATCAAATAATAAATGATCATACATTTTATTATATTTAAAATGATTTAAGTTTACTACAAACTAAAAAAATCAATACATTAGTTTTGTGTGACAGCATTGAGATCTTTTAATGCATCATCAAATGGTTCTGGCTCCATGATTTTTTGGGTTTTGTAGTTGTATTCTATAAATCATGCAAAAAAAAAAAAAAAAAAAGTATCATATGATTGTACATATTAATTTAAAGTTATTGCTCAAATGACATTGTATGAGATATAAAACTTGTTTTCAACATAATTTAATCCTCCATGACATCCTGAGTAAATTTATTTACTTATTTCAACCGTCAAGTGTTATACTACAGCTGATTTTTTAGAGTGAAAGTAAAAGCACACACATTTCTGTAAAGCACCCAGTCTCCTAAACGTGTCCTACATGTCATGAAGAACTGCAAGAAAGATATAGCACTAGCCGTGGTCTGTGCTGTGCAGATAAACATGTCATCACACATTAGCTGATCATTCATGGGCTCTAAATAATTATACAACATTAAAGCAAAGGAACAGAATATTCAGTTGAAGAATATTTAATATTTAAAAACTTCAAAATGAATAGGGAAAAAGATGCAACCCAATATACCAAAAACACACATACTGTATACACTGTGCAGGCATGGGCCGGTATAACATTCTGACGGTGTGATAACCTTGGATAAAAATATCACGGTTTCACGGTATCGTGATTACTGCTCTAAAACATATTCTTTTTAAATGTTTGGGTTTAAAACAAAAACTTTTTACCCTTTTGAACACAATATATTTTATTTTGAGAAACATTTCAAATATTTTTGAGCAGTAAACATATCAGGCTAAATTAATTATTGACTTCTGCTGTCGTCATTTGTTTCAAAAACTGATTTTTTTGCAATTTAAAACGGCATCTTTAGATATATTTTCTGCTGAAGAGACTGTTGTCCTAAAAAACTAAACAAACAAACAAAAAAAAGTACCTTAGGAACGGTATTACATACCTTAGAAACGGTATTACAGAAAATTTTTACGGTTTTAAAACCTTGACATTTCCAAACCGCAGTATACCTTGAAAATGGTTATCGTCCCATGCCTATAAACATGTATGTATTTCTTGGGAAAAAAAGTCTAAAACATGAATAATAAATAATAAAAAAGTACAAGAATGGCACTCTCTTTACAGCACATGTCAGTATTGGGCAACCATCTCAGTAGATTACATGTATAGTGGGATTTGTGGTCATCAGAAAAAACAAATGAAATCTTAACTTTGCATATTGTGAAACAGAAGGTGACACTAATCCCAGCTAAGCTGTTATGTATTTTCATAAAACAATGATAGTGGGTTTAATCTGACCTCATAACCTTCCTTTTTTCTCAGCTTTACACACACACACACACAAAAAAATGATCTGAATCTAAAGGAACAAGATAACAAGAACTCCCCAATTGCTCGATGATAAAAATAAAGACTGACCATAACAGCCAACACCATCTGGACCAACAGAGAGTCTGTTTTAACTCTTACAGTGTTTGGTTCTCTGGTGACTGAGGGTCTTCCTCCATGACTCAAACAGGTCTGTGGAGATGCCGACTTTTCAGGCACCCGGCTTCAGGTCACACATAAGCCTCTCTGAGCTCTCTAGTAGCTCAACACACACACAAACCGCAACAAACCACTAACCATCCTGCAAAAGTGCACGCACACGCACGTATGATCCTGCACAAGCAGCGATGCTGAAAGAACTACGTAATGCAATCGCACGTGAAATTCGGCTATGAAAATGGCATAGTCTGGATGCGAAGCGATAACAGCGACTAATGCCTACCTCACCATTCTGTTGGGAGCCTGTCAGAGCCCCTGCTTTGCTTCAGAGTTTGGTAATCCACGCTCAGTACAGTTACACAAGGAGGAAGAGAGAGAAAGAGAGAGAGAGAGGGGGGCAGGGACTTGTAGGAGTGCTGCTGGTTGGAAAGAGAGGTGGGGGTGTTTAATCTGGGATTTGGATGCGTGTGAGCTGCCCTGATAGGAAAGCCAGCCAGTACAATCAGCTTTTGAGCAACTGTCCATCCCTCCTGCCCTCCCTTCCTCTCCTGCGCTCTCTCTGAACGTGACGCAGCGCTGCCATGCTGCCCCACACATACACACGCTTACACCCCTTAGCTTTATCTGACCTATAACATTGGCAGCTTTTTGAAAGTAGTACAATATCAGCATTGTGCATATCAAGTACTCATTGATGCAGGCAAATAAGACACAAGTTATGTAATACAATGGCATGATGAGGCAAATTGAGAAAGCATGCAAACATTTGTTTGTGTGTTTGTGTGTGAAATTGCATTTGCATTGAATTATATAAGTGTTTCGGTGTATTTTTTTTTCAGTAAAAATACAGCTGGATGTGCTCATCCTCCAATTGTTTCAAATTTGAGTTTCGTTCCTCTGTTGAACACAGAAGATATTTTGAAGAATGTTGGAACTGTATGACTTGCATAATATTTTTTTCCTACTATTAATGTTAATGGATACCAGATTCTACTGTGCACTTTCAGAAATGAAGGTACGTGAGCTGTCCCTGGGGTGGTACCTTTTCAAAAGGTACAAATTTGTACATAAGGTCCATAATAATACTTCAAGGGTACATATTAGTACCTAAAAATTACAAAAGTGTTCCTCTTAAATTTTTTAGGTACTAATATGTACCCTTGAGGTATTAATATGGACCCTTTAAGTACAAATGTGTACCTTTTGAAAAGGTTCCACCCCAATGACAGCTCTCGTACCTTTATTTCTGAGTATGAAGAGAAATTGATATCATAAATGATTGGAACAAGTGTTTGTTTATTCTTTTCTTTCTTTTGTTTTAGTGTTTGTGTATTATTTTAAGATGTTTTTATTCTTTCGTTAGATGTTTGGGTTCAGTAAAACATTATGCTTTTGAAAAACATACATATGCTGAGTTTATTTTTAAGCAAAAAAAGACAAGGTGTAATATTGTGTTGTTTTAAACTTATTACAACTGAAATTTTTGGTTGTTTATTGTTTCAATATATGCAATTTAGTTTTATTTATTGGCACAGCTGAATTGACTCTTCGCTAAGCCACACCCAAAAACTGCCACCCACCAATCATGGCTTAGCAACCGTAGCTACGCGCAGGAGCTCTGTCAAGCTTTCGAGTGAGGGAAACAGGCCAAAGCGTTGTGCATATGGATTGTGCAAATCTGACACCCGGTATCCTAAAAGTTTGCACAGGGTGGTGGAATTTTTTCCCTTTTCAAAACCAAAAACCCAAGAGGAGAAGTGCCAGCATGGATCAAGCTGTGTGAGGGGCGCTAAAGGAACGAAGTTAAGTTGGTTTTGTTTTGATATTCATGACACATTGAGTGACAGACCGACGGCAATAACTCACACACCTCTTACCCTAAACAGATCTAAACTATGTTTCCTACAAAAATCCAAAGCAGGTTATGTTTCACAGCTGTCTTATTAAGCCTTCGTCATAAAAACGTTAGTCATACTAATAGCGAAAAGGGCATAATGAGTTATTGATCCGGA
The DNA here is from genome assembly GCF_903798145.1 of Danio aesculapii. Taxonomy (NCBI): domain Eukaryota; kingdom Metazoa; phylum Chordata; class Actinopteri; order Cypriniformes; family Danionidae; genus Danio; species Danio aesculapii. The sequence goes on from NC_079457.1 coordinate 24,276,998, forward strand.
AAATACGAATCTGCGAATCTGTTGCTAGCTTTACTGAACTTCATATTTCCATCTATTTCAAGCTACGAATATTTGAAACTACAAATCAACAGAACAAAACAGAGATATGATCACAAACTGAGCACTTGGAATCAATATACTTTACCCGCAGCTGTTTTTCATTTATTTATAAAGAGCACACAATTCTACATTCTGACTGTAATAGGTAACTTACTGTACACTGTTACGTGTCAATGATGCTAATATTCGGTTCAAATCCACCAATTTCCCCTTTCTGGCTGCTCTTTCTATGAATGAACTATGTAAAAGGTCTGTCCATGCGTGTTTCCTCGTCGGTTAGTAACGCTATATTTCATTGCACAACAATAGTCTATCAGGCTTTTTGGCTAAAAATAGAGAAATGTTTTTAAATTTCACTTCTCCTGCTAAGCATTAGCTAAGCTGTTGAATGGTCAGCATATGAGGCGGCTAGGCTAAGCTAGCTTCAATTTTAATTGAATTATTTTCTAATCGGTCGCCTATTATGTCGTGAATATACCCCTGTATTGCATACTGCACTCCTTTTTGTCTGGCTTTCTCAGATATCTCACCTGTTCGCCAAAAATGACATTATATCCCTGGCAATGTCTGACACTGGCGCATACACATTGTAAAAGCCGTGCCAGGCACGAAAGCTTGACAGGCGTAGCAACAGTAACTAAGTAGGGTGGGGCTTAGCGAAGGGTCAATTGTCACACTGTAAAAAATTATATGATCAATTAGTCATGACAACATTTATTTTTAGTGCATTGTAACTTATTGTACTAAGTGAATCATGTTGTAACTTAAATTTATAAGTTATGCAAGGTGATTTAAGTCAGTTTAACATAATATAAGATCAATGGACTCATAAGGTTCATTTGATTCAGCTTAATAATTTAAGGGAACCAGGATTTTTTTTTTTACAGTGCAGTAATAATTACTCCATAAATTATTAATGAATGAATAAGGTTTCATTTGTATCTTAAATTATTTATATTATGTCTTCATTGTATTTTTGGACCAGTTAATGCGGTCCTTGCTCAATAACCAAAGCATTTTTCTTGGTTTTAATTATTATAATAATTATAACAAACAAAAAACTGGCTATAAACTTAAATCAAGTTATGCCAATTCACATCACAAGTTATAATTATAAAATTAACGATAACTATTAAAATCATATTAGTTTCCCCAGCAACACATTGGTTGTTTATTATAAGTGCACAGCAGTTTTAAATACTTAAGCTTGTTAAAGAAACATGGATTCTGATTGGCTGTCAATGATTTATATGATTATCAGCAGGGTAAAAATGTTCTTTCCCAGTGCCATTGTCATTATCACACATTGGTGTGGCTTTTTTTATCATTCAGAACAATTGTTTGTCCTTGGTGCGAACCAGCATTTCATTTGCTTTAAACAAACTTTTAGATTTTTTTTTACTGGTGAACAAAAGCAAAATTACAGAAAATTTTTATTATTATTATTATTATTATTATTATATAAAGACACTCTAAACTTCAGGTTTCTGTAAGGAGGATTGATTTGTTCTTGTGCTCAAGCATTTTTAGTGTGCACTTGCCAGCTTATGCAAACAGTACACTCTGCTACTGTAGGTTGCATAAGTAAAAATGCTTGCCAAGTAATGAAGTAATTCTGTATCTAAATAATGTCTGACTGATTTAAAACAGACAGACTAAAGCGCATGTGAAAAAAAAAAAGTACTGCTCAGGCTTTCAAAGCTTCTTTCTAATTACAGAGACATGAGTCACAACAGGACAGAGAATTAGGACAGACCCGAGAGCCAGGAAAACACCCGGATTTCCCTAGAATGGAGCTGGACGTTGTACCTTTGGTTAAAAAAATTAGGAGTTTCAACCATAGGAGTTAAAATGCATCATTTCTGTGCTAGCAAATCCAAGCACAAAATAATAAGTGAATAATCCGTTTTTGGCATATATTTTTTGCCCCAAATAGCCACCACTCAAAAAATATATATATTTTTGCTGCTTTTTCAAACTACTTATTTATGATGAGCTGTATCCACACAATTCTTGATGGTTTTTGTGGAATAACTTAATTGTTTTATGTTCAATTAACTTAAATTTGTAAAAACAATTAGTTAAATGAATCGATTTGTATATTTTGGTCTTTACCTCATTATTAGCTAGACGTTGTTTTCTACTTCACTGGATATCAAATAAGCCTCCAACTAACGGCTTGTGGATACCACGAATTTATTAAAGTTGGAAAAGGTTAGATGCTCTGGGAAAACAAATTTCTTTAAAAAGTGGCAATGTTTTATACCTTACTTTAACTCTTAACATCTTGCCTTCCGTTTAATAGATGCACTCTCCTTTCTTTTTAGTTTATTCATGTTGTAGTAATAAAATATTTTGTTTGTTTTTCACTGTTATTTTCTTATACTGTTTAATTGTAAACATTGACAACATTGACAAAGTATCTGAACATTTGCTTGTGATTGTTGAATGTCTGCATTCAGTTGGCTATAATTTTCTGTACACTTTTATTACTCTTGTTTCCATTTTACTTTGCATCACTACTATTTTTCTTTTTTTATTATTATTATTTTCTTTCTCTTCTCTTTTGTAAAAAAACAACAACAACAGATAAGATAATGAAATGTAATTATTTGTCCTGAAATAGTGTTTGTTTTTTCGAAATAAAAATTTGAAGGTAAATTAATCGATTTGTGTTGAGACAACATGAAGGAATTGAGTGATCCCAGCATTTTTAACAGAGATGTGAATAATGACCTTGCCGTGCTATTAAATTCAATAATGATTCATTATTGATGTATCACGATAAATATTTTCCTTCCATTATTTTATAACTAATTATATCAAGCAGATTATATTTATGTTATTTTAATATTCGTTAATAAAAATCATCAGATTTTCCCCCGCTGCTTACCTTCATTCATATAAATGAAATGTTTAAAGGCAAATATTAATAATTACATTTAGCATGTAATGCGTTTCTGACTATTCAAGTACAATACAGCACTAAAGAGAACTGAATTCAGGACTGCATGCTGTCTGAGGCATCTTTAGCCCTATTCGGTTGGGACTTTAGTTTTCCAATTGATGTTAGAGTTACAGTACAATTCTTCTCAGGCGACGTCTGTCAATTCATGTATGGATTTGAAGGGGACCAACATTCCCATGTTTATTACGGAGGTAGGAATGGGTCTTGCATAAAACCACATTTTCAAGATGCATGGATTGCTTATGGTCATGTAAAGTAAACCATCTTAACTTGTTTAGTGTTTAAACATTCTAGAAAAAGTTAATAAAATAATAATGTAACAAAATTATACCATAATGGTTTTATAGAACTTCTTATAATAATCCAACTGTAATAAACACGTTTTAACTTAAATAAATTTCACATTAATTGACATGAAATTTCACCAGAAATGAAAGTACTCTTACCTGAAACTGATATTACAGTAGCACATCTCAACAATTTACATGATAAGGCTCTTTTTGTTTATTTCATTTTTCTTTGCAGGGTAGCAAACACATCTACATTCATTATTACAGCAGAAAGCAGAGACCCGAGAAAGTACGGTAGTTCACATTAGGGCTGCACAAAATCGATATCGCAATGTGTGAATCCGCAATAGTCACATCACAGGATTAGATTATTTGTTAAAGATAAAGATATTATTATTTTTAAAGAAATTATACAATGATTACCATGTTATTTTATGTTTGATGGTTCAACTTCTGTACCTGATACCCTTAGACCCTTAGACTCTCCAGATAACCACAAAGCCCTTTTTATTTCACTTTTACCTTTGCGTTGTTGTGTTTATATACGCTTGTAATATATTATGATTTATGCACATATAAAAAGACTTGATCATCCCAATCAAGCTAAATGAATGAATTCTTTTCAAATAGAGCTATTCAAATCATCTGGTGAAATTCTCGGAAAAACTAAATATTGCAATGTCAGACTTTTTACAATATCGTGCAGCCCTAGTTCACATCAACCAAAAAAAAAAAAAAAATTGCATTCGGAAGAGATTCGATTTTTCATAGGACTGTCGAGTTTGCTGAAAAACAGTAGGTAATTTGCTCTTGAATTTTTACAGAGGTTGTGTGAGAAAAAGACCAACATGGCAGTTTCGGACGAGATTAAAATCACTACGTAGCTCTCTAAAACACAAATCTGTCCTCCAGTAAAAATGGTTCAATCAAAATATGGCTTTTGTGTGCTTTGTGTAATACCAACACAATCTCACGGCAATTCGTAACTTTTTGATTTAGTGGCTAATTCGTATGAATTTGTACGATCTAATTCGAACAATTTAGTACGATTTGCTCATCCCCCAATGACGGTTAGGTTTAGGGGTGGGGTTAGGTGCCACGCCTCCTTTTTAAAAATCGAACAATTTCGTACGACTGAACTCGTACGAATTCGTACGAATTAGCCACTAAACTGACAAAACGTAAAATACTTACGTTTTCTCGTGAGATCAGGCTGGTAACACTGAGATCTGTTCTGTGGCTTACAGCTCTTTGCAACATCAAGTACATCCTGGACTTAATTTACTTATTTGTGAGTAAATAAAAACAATAGATAGATGATATTTTCTTCCAAATGAAAAAAGCATGGACCAGATTATAAACTAAATAAAGTACAAACAGTTATATGCTACCTAGACGCATCAATACGCATTGATGCATAAAACAAATATAATCTAAGCTTTGGTATGCTACCTGGTATGATAAAGTGGGACACAAGGTTAAGAAATGGTACACTTCAGCTTTAAATCTTATCTCTAGCACTTTATCACCCCGTTATATTGCTCTCGACTTCCCTTTAAACCTTATTAAATGTCATAAGGACACAATAAGCCCAATCTGAGGCCATTAGTGTTATAATGGTCAGATTAATGATTGCGAAGGAGAATCGCTTCTGCTCTTTCAGCTTCCCCTTCGATAAAATAAACGGACAACCTGCCTCTCTGGTTTAATAATTAACAGCCATTGTCTAGCTTGCAGCCTGATAAAAATAGCAATGAACTTTGAAAAATAAATATATAATGACAAATGAACAACGAGGGCACTGAATGAATGCAATTGAGGAATAATACAACACTTTAAGTTACAGCAGACAACCGAGTAGCAAATGAGATTAAAAATATCTAAAACGAATGGTCGCATAATCCTCTTTTGTCACATCCATATTAACACATACTGCTGAGCGACACCAGAGACTCTCTTGCTTATGTTAACTTGAGGGAATACAGTCAGTGTGGGGCAGAGAAAGAGAGAGAGACAGAGGGAGAGAGAGGGAAAGCGCTGCAGCAGTGCTTCTGAAAGGGGAAACACACAGGCCCACGTGCACACAGCGAGCCTCCTCTTCCCTCTTACATAATGTCTCAAGTTCAACACAGTTGGCTATTTAAAGAGCCAGGCTCCATGACAAAAAGCGATATACATAGTAGCCCCAACTCAGCTTCAAAGACCCTCTCACATCTATATTGGGGACAGACGGGTCCCCGTGGCTGGATTTTGGTGCCGTTACTGATATTTTTAGAAAAGCTGATTATGCTATTGCATGTCAGTCTAGCAGTGGGACATGGTCGGTCAGTCCATAAAGTTTGTCTAAATTTAGCATTTAGCTAAATTTAGCTGTTTCTTCATTTAAACATATGAAATCATGTAGAAGTTAAAATAACATTTTTATTTTTATATATTTTATTCATAATTCACTTTAAAATAACTGTAATATCTATATGAGATGGCAAATTTTAAGTAGCCTAACGAAATGTAATTTTAATTAAATAGGATATAATTACGGCTGGGCGATTAATCGAAAAGTAATCGAAATCGACATTCATAAAATAAAATCGACCGAATTTTTCTAGGTCGATTTTTTTCAATTACTTTCCGTACCGTGATTTATACTTCTGCGTTGATCGCACGCATCTGGTGTGGTACAGTCTTCGTGCGGTCAAATTCCCACGCACCTCTCAAAAAATTTTTACTTCACATCGCAATAACACATAGCGCAGACTTTGTGAATGGTCATAGGGTTGAGCGATGTCGACCAACATGGCATTGTACGATATCGAATGTGAAACATTGCGATGGACGATGGCATCGTCGTCGTAGATGGCGGTGATTTCATTATTTATGAATAATTCATTAATTCAGAATGAATTAATTATTTGTAGCCTACCGTTTTAACTACCTGACCCGTATGGTCTTTGTTTTAACCATAACCAAATCATAAATAAATAAAGATAAGTTACACACAAATTACCACCTGTCCATCACTTTTTCCTCAGGACTCTGGCATGAATAGGTAGAGTGACCTGTGTCCTTATAATGGCGTCGACAAACTTAAACGTGCACAACCACTTAAAAAAAAGTTGTATCTGATGTTTCGCTAAAATTACTAAGAACAAGCGTGAAAGCAAAGGATTGAAGAAAAGTACTGACGCTGTGACACGTTACCTGATAGATTCAAAAGACCAAAGAGTCGTTAGATAGAGACAAGATTAATGAAATATCACGTATAAAAACTATAGTGAGACGTGATCCAGCAGTACATGCTTGATAAACTGACCGACTTGCACTGCTCTCTGGGGTTTTGTGCTCAAAGTACCCACTGACTGCCTGGAGCTCTGACGTGCGCATTTGCTTCAGCGCATGCCAGAGTGTGCCAGCGTGTGTCTGGTCATGTGATGTGCCTTTGTAGCGGTATAGTGTGGATCTTTTCAGAAATGCTAGATGAAATGCTAGTGTGGACCTGGATCATTTTCGTTCTAAAATGGTACTTTAAAACTAAGACGTATTAGTGTATATGGGGCCGTGTGTATTTTTCGTAAGTGGGTTGCTGCTACGACGGGGATGGGGCGGAGGATCACTATGCCAGCTCAGCATCGTGATTTCTATCAGCGATGGACGATGCATCGTATATCAACCCAACCCTAATTGATTGGTTTAATAGAGCGTGGGCGGCATCGATTAATTTCAGTTGTTCAACGTTGATGTTCAATAAATAATCATAGTTAGTAGACAGTGTTATTAGACAGTGTATGTAATTAATTAATAGTGTAATGCACAATTCGTTCAAAAATCTCTCACTGATTATATGTGAACATATTTACTGTATGAAACTTGTCAGTGAACTATGAGGGCAAACAAAATTCAATAAATAAAATAAATGTTCAATAATCATAATCAAGTTAAAATGTGGCAATGTGGTGGCGTAGTGGGTAGCACGATCGCCTCACAGCAAGAAGGTCGATGGCTTGGCTTGGTCAGTTGCCATTTCTGTGTGGAGTTTGCATATTCTTCCTGTGTTTGCGTGGGTTTCCTCTGGGTGCTCTGGTTTCCCCCACATCCAAAGACATGCGGTACAGGTAAATTGGGTAGGCTAAATTGTCCATAGTGTTTGTGTGTGAATGAGTGTGTATGGATGTTTCCTAGTGATGGGTTGCAGCTGGAAGGGCATCCACTGCGTAAAACATATGCTGGATAAGTTGGCGTTTCATTCCGCTGTGGCGACCCCAGATTAATAAAAGGACTAAGCCGAAAAGAAAATGAATGAATGAAAATGTTCAATTAATCGAGATTTAGATTTTAGGCCAAATCGCTCAACCCTAGTTAGAATAACAGAATTTTGTAAAAATAAAACTGATTACTACAACTGAAACTACAGTATTTAATGCATCCATTTTAAATTATTAAATATTACCAGTTAATTGTTTATCAAGGTTAAAAAAATTACTGTATATTATGCATCAAAACTGTTTTAAGCATTGATAATGAGAAAGGTTTCTCACTAATCCATCTTACAGTATTTGACTGTATTAATTAAAAAAAACGTGACTATGAATACTAGAGTAAAAATCCTGAAAAGTTTGCTTTTAAAACAATTTTTTGTAGCAATATTGCACAATGTTGCTGTTTTTACTGTTATATATAATGTACATAAACATGTATATGGTACCACACACTGATAGCTATAGGTCATTAATGGCAGTACATCTAAAAGTGTGAGATGATTGATTTTAGCCACCATTACAATAGACCCCAAGCACATAAATGTAAGGTTAAATCAATACTCTTTCACTCTCACTCACAATGGTACATTCAAGGCTGGACGTGTAAAAGCCTCTCTCTCTATCTCTCTCTCTCTCCACTTACTGAGGGAGAAATATGTTGCCATTTCTGAACTTGCCCTGGGTTAGACAGCCCAAGGACACATGAAACGAAATCTAACATCAACGATCATATTCAGATTCTCAACAGCTGATAACACCCTTGCAATAGAAATAGCTGCCTGGAATGGAAACAAGTCCTGGCTTTGCATCCTAAATAAAGAGTACTGTAGAGACTAACAAAAAGTGATCATTTAGGACATGAACAGTGAATTGAAAGATTGATCACTGTGATGTGATAAAAATGATGCAGTGATAACCTCAACAACTGCAAGTACGGAAAGTCATCAGGGAATTTAAACAATATGCATAAAATTTAAATGTTGTCAGCAACCACAGTTTGCCAAAGAAGCAACCCAAATGGAATATATTGCCCTCTGAAGGGAATTCTGGAGTGAAAGCAATCATGGCTGCCATATTGAAGTGTTGTTCCAAAACTGCTCAAAACTGTTGCTCAATACCGACCACATTGAAGGGCCCTTCAGAATGAAGGATTTTGAAGGGTACAACTGATGGACTCTATAATTACCAATGCCTTCGTACAGGGAAGTTGTTTGGTGTCACAGAATGAGAACCTGATACATAGAAAAAGTAGGCTGTATGATATTGGAAATATGTATATATATACTGACTGACCACTTTATTAGGTACATCTTACTAGTACCAGGTTGGACGTTTTTGCCTTCAGAACTGCCTTTATCCTTTGTGGCATAGATTCAACAAGGTACTGGAAATATTAATCAGAGATTGTAGTCCATATTGACATGATAACATCATGCAGTTACTGCAGATTTGTTGGCTGCACATCCAAGATGCGAATCTCCTGTACCACCACATCACAAAGTGCTCTATGGATTGAGATCTGGTGACTGTGGAGGACATTTGAGTACAGTGAAGTCATTAGCTATGTTTCCATCCAAAAATGCAAATGAACTTTCACGCAATCCTGACACGCAGTGAACGCGCGGTGACATTTGAAGGTGTCAGACGCGGAGCACAGACGCTCTTGATTCTGGAGGTCATTAATAATATAATAACACTAGTACTTAAACGGTAATGCGTTTTAGAATAACCAAAACAACATTTCAGATGTTTTACAATATGCTCAGCCAGCTGGTTAGTCCATTTATACACATTTTCATCATCACATGATCTCTTATCACAAAAATCACATGACCTTTTTTAATGCGCATACTGAAATATGTGCGGTAAAAATGTTTCCATCGTAGTTTATGCGCATCTTTTCCTATCGAATAAAGGTTTATCCTACTCAGTTATGCACATACATTTTTAGGTGCATTTTCAGAATTTATGTGCATCATGGCGTTTCCATCAACCGTTTTTTTATGCGCCTATCCAAAATGTGCATAAAAATAGGTGGATGGAAACATAGCTATTGTCATGTTCAAGAAACCAGTCTGAGGTGGTCTGACGCTTTATGACATGGTGCATTATCCTGCTGGAAGTAGCCATCAGAAGACGGGCACACTTTGGTCATAAAGAGATGAACATGGGCAGCAACAATACTCAGGTAAGCAGTTTTTCCAATCTTCTATTGTCCAATTTTGGTGAGCCTTTGCTAATTGTCTCCTCAGTTTCCTGTTCTTAGCTGACAGGTTGCACCCTGTGTGGTCTTCTGCTGCTGTAGCCCAGCCCACAGAACAGACGCTCATTTGATATTTTCTCTTTTTCGGACAATTCTCTGTAAACCCTAGAGATAGTTGTGCATGAAAATTCCTGTAGATCAGCAGTTTCTGAAATTCTCAGAACAGCCCATCTGGCACCAACAACTATGCCACTTTCTTGCCCAGATCGTCTTGACCATGTCCACATGCCTAAATACATTGAGTTGCTGCTATGTGATTGGCTGAATAACTTGATTAAATGATTGAATTTGCATTAACGAGAAGTTGGTATACATACATATATATATACATACATACATACATACATACATACATATATATATACATACATACATACATACATACATATATATATACATACATACATACATACATACATATATATATATATATATATATACACATACATACATACATACATACATACATACATACATACATACATACATACATACATACATACATATATATATATATATATATATATATATATATACACATACATACATACATACATACATACATACATACATACATATATATATATATATACACACACACACACACACATACATATATATATATATATGTGTGTGTGTGTGTGTGTGTGTGTGTGTCTATTTGGAAAGAATTGATCAAGTCTTTTTCTATGCAATGCTTCTGCATAAAATATAAATTAAGCACATAAAATACAACATAAATAAAAGTTCAACAAAAACAATATACAAAAAAAATACAAGAATTGATCAATCAAATGTAAAATACCATGGTCATCATTGTATACATTTTTTTTACAATAATAAAATAATATTTGATACCATCTTTATCTTTTTCTCTTATATCCCAATGCATAGCATTTCTCTATAGGACACTACTGCAATATTTTTATAAATATAAATTTTATAATTAATAATATATAATATAATATAATATATAATTAATTTTATAAATAAATTAAAATAAAATAAAAGGTACATACTGCACAATTCAAATCATTCCAAGCATGTTTTTTGAGAGGCAATGCAAAAAGTGTGACAAAGGCACACCTCCTTGAGTTGAAACCACATTAAAAAAAAATAATAATAAAATTTTGACCCCTGCACCCTTCATCCCTTCGAAGCTGTTACTTTGAAAGGTAAACCCATTAACAGATTCATCCTCCATTATGCACGGTTAAGTGAGATCAGATTTCATACAGTGCAGCTCTCTACAAAGAGAAATACCACGATTTACCCACTCTCATGTTTTAATATGACATTTTTCCCCCTTTATGCAACTCTAAGTAACTCTCACTATCACTGCATGAAAACATATGGAATGAAGGTATGGTTTCAAAGCCTTAGAATTTGCCAAACATCTCTACTTTCCAATATTGGAGAGTAAAAAAAAAGTTGTGTTTATAATAATACATGGTGACAGGTTTTACATGTTTGAGTGAACTATTCTTTTAATGTGATTGAGAAGGACACCAGTAATGATAATCCAATGATGCTAATAATAGTCAATGGTAATTGTTGGCTGCAGAATTATTTATAAAACAGATGATGCAAAGACTGATTAAAGGCCAAAGGCTCACAGACTATTACCCTGACAAATGAAAGCTGTCAGAGAAGCTACTGTACCACACCTCCTCGATCATCTCATTAAGATGAGTTGGAAGTGCGTTTAAAAAAAATTGCTTTTTTGACCCTTTCACCCTTCATCTCTTCGAAGCTGTGACTTTGAAAGGTAAAACCTTCGAAGGGATTAAAGCATACAGATGAGTCCTTGTGAACGAAACACGATGCATGTCAATGAGTCAACAAGCGCAAAAGCCAATGAAATTGCAGTATTTGAGATTTTCTTCCCCATAAATAAATAATAGATTAAACAATAATATTGTATTGTACAAATAAATGTCATCATAACATTTTGGAAAAATGTACAAAAGCATGCAGAATACTTTTAACTGGGTGCTTAGCCAAAACGCACATAGTGCAAATTATATGTTCAAAAGGTGGCAACACTAAAACTCCAAAAATGTCCATTGATTCAATTAAAAAGGCTGACACACTTGTAATGTTTCGAGCACACTGCCCTTCATCAGACCGTGTTCATCATAGTAATGTACTCCTCTTTGTACACTTCCGGATCACATGATCCCCTACTATCTCACAACAAGAAAAACAAATAAAATACACATTTATAAATGATACAACTTAGATATTCAAAGCGAAAATACAAAAACAAACCATAATATTGCATCACAAATGATAGAAAACAGAATATAACAAGGAAATACAACAAAATAATACAACAAAATATACAACAGAATATAGCCAAAAAACCTTTACCCAAACTAATAATTAAATATTAAAGAATTATTAAAGAAAAGGACGCATGTCAAACTCCTCATTAAAACCTTTTTCAGACAATTTATCTAGAGTGAAAATCCAAAAGGCTTCTTTTAGTAACAGCAATTTGTTAAGAATTTTGTTTGCTTTTTCTTGGAGCACCTTACTATGATGAACACTGATGAAGAGCCATGTGCTCGAAACGTTACAGGTTTAATATACAAGCCTTTTTAATTTAATACATTTGCATTTTTTTAGCTTTGGTGTTGCCGCCTTTTGAATATATCATAACATTTTGGACCATATTTCCCAGTCGTATTCTATGAAAACAGTACTTTGAATATTAAGTACTTAATAGTAAATATGGTTGATCATCAATTGCTAATCATCAAATGGAAATATACGACTACCATGGAAAATTTATACTGATGTTCCTGGGCAATGAGCTTGACTGTGACTAAAAAAGAAACAAAACACAAAAACTGTGTTCTCAGCAAACCTTTGGTCACGACCAGCAGAATTCCTGGAAGTTTTGGACAGGCTATCTCATTTCACCACACTGGAGGCAGTTTTCCTGTCTCTGAGTTTTTAAAAGGCGCTTCTGCTTTTTCACGTACAAAAGTCAAACTCTTAGACACTGTGTATATTTTTTATGAGCAAGGACGCATTAAAAATAATCCTAAAGGCATTAAAAAATACTAAACAGCCAATGCTTACGCTGACATTTTTCTTGAGCAAAAAAATCAGCATATAAAAAAAATCAGCTTTGATACACTCATATTAAACCACTTTTTAAAATATATTAAACCACCATTATAAATACTTTATATTACTTTAAAGCAAATGAATGCCTTGGTGAGCATTAGAGACTTTTTTCTATCATTATATCGAATTAAACCTTTGGACAACAACATGGATGTAAATGAAGGGGAAAATATGAGTAAATTACATACTGTGGAAATTTTGACAACAGGCATCTATTTAAATGCAACCAAAATATTCATGACCCTATATTTTCATGACTCCACAAAAATAACCTCATCATGAGCCATCTCTTCCTTTTTCCTCTTTCCTACACACGCTCACTCACATGCTAACACAAACAGAAAAAAATGCTTTATGATCTAAAAAAACAGTAGGTGGGATAAGCAAACAAGACAAATTCTCCCACATTACATTCTCCTTTGCCTGTCACAGGATGATAATGAATAAAATGTGGAGAAACATCTTCAGCAGGGAATTTTATTAGCTTCCGCTATGCAAATAAACCTCTTGTAAACAAAAAACATTTGTAAATGTAATCTATGTAAATCTGAAATGAAAATAATGTTTCCACAGCATTACCGCAAAACAGATCCCGGTCACTTTTGCACATAAAACACATTCATCCATTATGTACTGTAAAGTCAGATCAGATTTTATTGCAGTGCAGCTCTCTACAAAGAGAAATACCACGATTTACCCACTCTCATGTTTTAATATGACTTTTTCCCCCTTTATGCAACTCCAAATAAGATGCTCTCACTATCACTGCATGAAAATATATGGAATGAAGGTATGGTTTCTAAGCCTTAATCTGCCTAACATCTCTACTTTCCATTATTGGAGAAAGAACGTTGTGTTAATAATAATAATACATGATGACAGGTTTACATATTTGAGTGAATTATTCACTACATGTGATTGAGAAGGAAAGACACCAGTAATGATAATCTAATGATGCTAATAATAGTCAATGGTAATTGTTGGCTGCAGAATTATTTATATCACAGATGATGCAAAGACTGAGTAAAGGCCAAAGGCTCACAGACTATTACCCTGACAAATGAAAGCTGGTGAAGAAGCTACTGTACCACCAGCACAAATCTTGAAATATGTTGTTGACGTAAAAGTAACAGTGCTTTCCCATTTTTTATGTTGTTTACCCAAGGCCACCTGTGCAAACTCTGACAATAACTGATCTGCGTGCTTCAGCTCTTTGTGCAGATGCATTAAACTTGTCAATATCTCAATTTATGTTTAGATTTGACCTTTTAGAAATAAATAGGCCTATGTATAATCGTATGTCCAACTTTTGGAAACTAATCAAATCACTGCACTTGACTCACGGTGCTTTAAACGAACAGTTCATTCACTGCTGAAAGTTGTCATAATTCCCTCACCTTCTTGTTCTAAGCCTGTTTAAGTTTCCTTCTATTGAACACAAAATAAGATATTTGGAAGAAAGCTGGAAATTGATAACCATTGATGTCGTACTCCACAGTAGGAAAAACAAATACTATTGAAGACGACATCAACGGTTACAAGGTTAAAGCTTGCTTCAAATATCTTAATTTGTTTTCAACAGAATAAAAAAAAACTCATAAAGGTTTGGACCACTTGGGTGTGAGGAACATGTAGGCCTACATTTTCATTTGCTGGTGAACTATCCCTGTAAATGAGTCTTATAGACACCCACTAAAGTTTAAAAGTTTGCAACCAGTTACAAAATTCCTTAAGGTTTACCTGGCTAAATATTAATTCGGCAAAATTTACAAGTCCTCTGTTTTATCTCCATGTTTATTTTTGACCTTTTATAATTAAATAGGCCTATTAAGAATCGTATGTCCAACTTTTGGAAACAAATCAGATCACCACACTTGACTCACGGTGCTTTAAGTTGTCATAATTCACTCACCTTCACTTGTTCTAAGCCTGTTCTAAGTCACAAAATAAGATATTCTGAAGAAAACTGGACACGGGAAACCATTGATGTCGTCCTCCATAGTAGGAAAAACAAATACTATAGAGTATGACATCAATGGTTACAAAAAATCTTAATGTGTTTTCAACAGAATAAAGAAATCAAAGGTTTGGACCATTGAGGTAATTGTAGGCCTACATTTTCATTTGCTAGTGAACTATCCCTTTAAGATTGAGGTTAAGTTGGTTTTATATTTACACATTCAGGTTTTCTCCTTAATAACATAATTTCAGAGAAGATTTATTTGCAAATTCTAATTAGTGAAATCAAATTAGCAGTCAATGACTATCAAAGTACAACACTGTTCACTGTCAAATAAATAGAGCTAATGTTGTTTTGAAGTCAAATTTACATGTGATTTCAGACCAAATATTAAAATAAAAAATAAAAAGGAGCATGCCACAAGTTGTCACCGAAGAATGTGCTAATATAAAACCCACTTTTAGGCTACCTCAGTTCCTTTAAATTAAACACCCACTAAAGTTTGGCTAAATTTAAAACCAAGATGTTTCGCAACACGCAACTAGTTACAAAATTCCTCAAGGCTTACCTGGCTAAATATTCATTCGTCGAAATTTACAAGTCCTCTGTTTACTCTCCAGGTTTGATATAAGTTGATTAACAACGAGTCAAAGAGACGTGTTGTGTTCGAGATGAGCAGATTTACATGGAGACTCTTATTTTTGAAATAGGTCACTGCTATTGTCCAATCAAATTTATTGTGAAATGTACCCAACCCAGAAACAAATTGTTACAAATTAGAGATTTTACAAGATTACCTGCTGTAAATATTTTAAATCAGAACAAATATTAAATATTAATCTTTCAAGCATTAGCCTATTTTTATTCATATCATTATTTACCTCAAATCTATGTCATCTAGCTTTAAAGTGTTTTAAACTGTTATTTTAGCACACGATGTACAGTTACATTAGGATGTCTTTACCACAAATCTTCTAATAAACCGGCACAGTAAACTAATAAAGCACAGTTTAAACAGCATACGAGACAAACTGTTACAGTGACTTTGCGCTGCTGATTATTCATATTCGATATCCGGTAGCGAAAGCGTTTCTAAACAACCGAAATAAACGGAAAGACTACACACTATTCATAAACACTGCACAAAAGCGAACACACATACTGTACATATATTGGGCCAGAGAGGATCAGAAACCGAGTCCGACAGACTTACTGAGCTGCGTGTCGTGCACGATTCATTCATACAGTTAAGTTACAGTAACCATCAGCACCCGCTCTTGCAGTTTTTAATGTAGCCTTCTGCTTACCTTCGAGACGTCATGGCCGTCCTGAGAGCTGTCAGATGTGTGTGTGTGCGTGTGTGCGCGCGCGTGTTTGTGTGTGAGCACCGCTAGGACTGGAGGGGAAAGTGTAATAAAATGGTCCTCCTTCGCCGAGTCACTGCTGCGGAGCGGAGCGCGATCGAGGGGCGTCACACACAGACTCACAGCGCCGGACTCGCGCTCACTCCCTCCGCCTCCCGCTCTCCGACTCACACTGCTGACAGGACACTGGAAAAACTTCACCCAGACATCTCCAAAAAGTCAGGTATTATAAAGCTCGTGCTTGTTCCTGGGACATTGTGACAGGATTAGTTAGAGAATGAAGCCAGCAGGCAGCCACCAGTTGACACCGTGATTCGTTTTACTGGCTCTGCTCCTCAGAATGGGATGAACGGATTTGCAATCCAGTTTGTTTATAATTACAAGTGAACTGCAGTGCTGAAATCATATCATATACTTATGTTATGTGTATTTAAAATTATATAAGAAATGTCCATGAATCTGCAAGCAAGCAAGCAAGCAAACAAACAAACAAACAAACAAACAAACAAACAACTGCTAAATAGACCCATTTTAAGTAGCAATAGGAACCCATAAAAAACTTATAATGGTTCTCCAGTGGTTCTTTGGAATGGTAAAACTGCTGTGTATCATTAAAAGTGTTTGTTTTTTTGGCTTGTGATCATAAACGAACCACCTCAATGTTATTTAGGACTGTTTTTTATAGTGCAGTTTCTTTACAACACATTAACCACCCCAGAATCCAACAGAGAACCATTACAGTTCTTTATTTAGCACTTATATTGATTCTCCTACTGTATGATTACAAGGAAAGAACCAAAGAACCACTGAATAGCCTTTTTTAGAGCATTATACTTGTAATAATGTAGATTTTATATCAATTATATAGATTTACTGGAATGATAATCTAGGAAAAAAGGCATAGTATTAATGACTTTTTAAAAATATATATTTTGTACTGTATTTATTTATTTATTATCTTAGATATGCATCTCTGGTATTAATAAAACTCTAAACAAGGACCAATATCTGCCAAGAAGACAAATAATGACAATATAAAATATTGCAAACTGTTTTTATGTGATATTATATATTTGTTTAGCACCCATTGTCACTTTACTGCTGTAAGTGTCTGACTTTATAAACTATAAGAGAACATTTTCACCAATTTCTTTGGTTAAATGGTGTTCCTGACAGACTTATAAGCAGATTTTGAGTTTTGTTTTGTTTTGATACTAATCTTTGGACAAAAAGTCAACCAAACAGTTTCAATGCCAGTTAAAGGGTTAAATTTCCAAAGCGCACCTCAGAGAGGGCCGTGATGAAGTGATGTACATTCTATATATTCACTTCTGTCACTCCAGTCATCATCACACTCTTATTTTAGCAGTTCTTTCCATGTACAGTAATTATCACCTCTATTTCATTTCCAGAGATGTTTATTAATACTCTATTAATAAAGCAGCAATGCTCTTATTTTAAGTAGGGGAGAAAAGCCCAGTGTTTTTTTCTAGCAGTTTCCATTTGGGTCTCACCCAGTTTTGTGCATCAGTGTCAGGCTAGCATGACGTCACCTGCCTGCGGAAGATCTGCTGGCCGACACGGTTATGCAATTTGCTGAAATGCAAGGCTTTAGGATTTCTCCTACTGGACAGAGTCTGAGCAAGTGTTTTCGGTGCCAATGCAAACAACGTGTCTGTGTATCTTTATACTTTAGGACACAGTGTGTCTGTTTTTCTACATTTCACCCTGGGAAATATCACTGCACTAAAATGTTCATGGATATATGGGATATATATATATATATAGTCAAGTTTATGATAATAAATAATATATCAAAATACATCTATTATAAAAATGTGCAACCTACACTCTCAGGAATAAAGAGCTGACACTGGGGTGGTACCTTTTCAAAAGGTATAATTTTGTACCTAAAAGGTTCATATTAATACCTCAAGGGTACATATTAGTACCTAAATATATTAAGAGGAACACTTTTGTGCTTTTTAGGTACTAATATGTACCCTTGAGGTATTAATATGGACCTTTTAGGTACAAATTTGTACCTTTTGAAAAGGTACCACCCCAGTGACAGCTCGTGTACTTTTATTTCTGAGAGTGTAGACAAACATAAAAATAGGGCCGTGTACAGTGTAGATTAGTTCTGCATTGAGTGTTGAGGATTAACTATTTTGTATGTTTTCTCTCATGACTAAGTATCTCAAACACTTGACTATTTTTAAGACTGCATATATTAATTACAACTTATTGTATTTTTGGGGTTGATCTAAGACTTCAGTTTTTTTTTTATTTTACATTTCTAATATTAAGATTCAGTATATCATAGCTTTATTATAATTATAACTTAGTATGGCTTACGTAGTAATACTAAAATTATGAACATTTTTTGTTATTTAACTTTAAAATATAAAATAAATATTAACTGACAAATCTAACAAATTTTCAGGCTACTTTGGGCTGTTGAAGTGTTAAAATAAAATTCATTCATTCATTCCTTTTCCTTTGGCTTAGTCCCTTATTTATCAGGGGTCGCCACAGCGGAATGAACCACCAAATATTATGGCATAGGTTTTATGCAGCGGATACCCTTCCCATCACAACCCAGTACTGAAAAAATGTAAAATAAAATATAATGTAAAATAAACTAAAACTTAGTATAAACAACAACAAATCTAAAAGGAGAAAAAAAACAAAGAAAAAACTCATTTAAAATCTTAACAAATATCGATAAATACTGTACAATAATAAATAAAACTGTATATATATAAAAAAACAAAATGACAACAACTTAATTTAGTTTTTAAATCTCATAATTTTGACTTAGTTACAATCAAAGCATTTTGCATTCATATATATATATATATATATATATATATATATATATATATATATATATATATATATATATGTATACACACACATACACACACACACACAAGTAAATTACACAAGATAAATTAATGAATTTCTATTAATAAATATTGAGTCATTTAATTTTTTTTACTGAAACGATTACTGTAAAACAGTGGGTGCTTTGAGGAACAAAACAAGTCACATTGCTTTCTTTGGAACTATTTTTATGTCAGCGTGAACTATTCCTTTAAGGAGATGATTCACTGCTGAAAGAGCCAGTGCTGCTGACCAGCTTCGTTCCTAAATGACCTTTGACCTCGCAGCCCGAGGACTCTGAAGCCCAGACTAAAAGCCCATGAGGAGGAACAATGGCGGCCACAGATCCCCTGATGCAGACAGACAGCTGAAGCCTTGTTCCTCACAGTAAAAGCCCCTTTATTACACTGCTGGGAGCTTGTAGACTGAAGGAACCCTCCATCCGCTTGTCTAACATGACTCATTTCAGACTGAGAAATCTAATGCATTATGATGGACTGATTTACATTTGATTTGCTCCTGAAGAAATTGTTCTCCTAAAAAGGAAAATTATGTCATCGCTTACAGTTTTTTTCCATTGAATTTCTTTCCCCAGTGATGGGATATTTCTGTGCTTCAATTTACATTTTAAAATATGCTTATTCAGAATTATTCACAGACTTACTGTATCGTAAAAAAAAGACATAAAGACTCAACTTAACAAAAAAAAAATTCCTGTCTTATTAACAAATTATATATATATATAAATAAATAAATAAATATATATATATATATATATATATATATATATATATATATATATATATATATATATATATATATATATATATATATATATATACACAGTTGAGTATAGCTATTAGCCCCCTTAGATTTTTTTTTTCTTTTTTAAATATTTACCAAATGATGTTTAACAGAGCAAGAAAATGTTCACAGTATGTCTGATATTTTTTTTCTTCTGGAGTAAGTCTTATTTGTTTTATTTCGGCTAGAATAAAAGCAGTTTTTAATAAAAAAAACATTTTAAGGAAAAAATTATTAGCCCTTTTAAGCTATATTTTATTCGATTGTCTACAAAACAAGCCCTCGTTATACAATAACCTGCCTAATTAACCTAACCTGCCTAGTTAACCTATAGTTAAGACTTTAAATGTCACTTTAAGGTGTGTAGAAGTGTCTTGAAAAATATGTAGTACAATATTTTTTACTATTATCATTCATTCACTTTCTTTTCTGCTTAGTCCCTTTATTAATCTGGGGTCGCCACAGTGGAATGAACCGCCAACTTATTAAGCATATGTTTTACACAGCGGATGCCCTTCCAGCTGCAACCCATCACTGGAAAACATCCATATACAGTGCACTCATTCTCATACATACACTACGGCCAATTTAGACAACCCAATTCACCTATACCACATCTTAGGACTTGTGGGAGAAACTGGAGTACTCGGAGGAAACCCACGCAAACACAGGGAGAACATGCAAACTCCACACAGACACACAGAAATGCCAGCTGACCCAGCTGATTATTATTATTTTTTTTAACAAAATACAATACTAGCGAGAGTCTGAATTAGACAATTTGGGAACTGGAGGGATTTATTCACAGACATTATTCAGGAGTAAATGTTACAGAAAAGTAGTCAGATCAGTTTGTTTTACATTTTATTTGTATGGTGGTTGGAGGAACACAAGACACAAGTAATAAAGTTAGTAATGGTAACATCATGCCTCTCATTCTGCACTGCCCATCAGATCTAGTTCAGTCAATCCATCAGTCAATCAATCAATCAATCAATAGTTTACAAATGCCAGAATGAGAATCCTCTCAAGACATAAATAAGATACTGAAAATAGTATTTGTACAGTAAATAGTATTCTTGTAGAGTCCAGAACCACTATTATCGAGGCCTTCTGGAAATTCTCTTAAGCATTATTATTAATATAATTATTAACATTTATGAATTAATTTACATGATGAGGCTAATAGAAGTGAGAGCACAGAACAATATGGACATGAACTTTTGTCACCTGTGAACGGTGAATGATTTTAAGGCATTTCTCAGTTTCCATTCACACAGCAGGTTTTCCAATGCAGTTCTCGCGTCCCTTGAGAGCAAAAGCTACTGGAGGAGGATGTCAAAAAAACAAAAAAATATTACAAAAAAGATCAGAAATCCAGTCCGCTGGAAAAGTGAAGGTGAAATACTATACTAAAAAAAAGGTGGACGGTCCATACGGCTCGTGCAGTAACATGACATCCTGTGACAACCCAAAAAATCATCCATTATTCCCAGTATCCCACCCATAACTCACTTCCAGTGTATAATACTTAAAAAAAAAGAAAAGAAACTCAGTAACAAATTTACACTTGAAAATCACAGGGCTGTACATGATGACGATTATGATCTTGCATGTCCAAAGAGGATTTGTTAAAAAAAAATAAAAAGAAAATAAAAAAGATACGTTACCCTGAACAGGCATATTTGTAGTGGAATATTGCAAAGCATCAGGTATCAAACTCATAATAATTCTCACACCGAACAGCACCACAGCATTGCATTTGTCTCGGAACAGGTTTACAAAACCATTTTGACTTGACAAACCCATGCATTAATATTTTCACTGGTTACCGAACATGTTGAACAGGATGCAAGGGGGTTTACATACATCATCCCTTTTTTACATAGCAAGTGCTGGCAGCATTTTTAAAGCGACATTTGATAAGATACAATAGGAAAAAAAAGTGTAGTGAAATTTGTTCGATGATGAAGCATGCCAAGAATGTCAATGGTGTTTCGTTGTTTGTCCACCTCATGTGTTTTGAGTCTCTTCCTGTGTTACAGCGCCTCCCAATGTTGACTTCTTGCAACAACCGTTTTTCCAACACACACATCCACACACGCACACACTCACAATTCGAGATTGACAAATAGCAGATATAAAATTAATCTCCCAACTTGAAATAACCAGATGTCAAAATTGCAATGTAGTCAGCTACATTTCTGCCCTGAATGGAATGATGAGCAAAACAAAACAAAACTGAGGCAAAATCAACCCAACACTTTTAAAAAGATGCATGCAACAAGTGGTCTTATAGCATATATGTATTTTTCTCTCTATATATTTATATTTTAGATATGCACAACACATGAATGATCGCAACCAAAAAAATAAAATAAAATAGCATCTTCAAAAAGTCACAGTCTCGTGTATTTTCATCACTATTTATAACATCTCACAGGTCAATGACGTGATTTTTGAGGAATGCTAATGTTACGCCAGTTAGCTACTCGTTAGTGGTTTCATAGTCTTGCTCGGTTTATTTAACAGTTGCTGTCATCTGTCGATAAAGCAGAAAGCGGTTTATTTTTTTAGACCTTTAAAACGTAGCAAGGAGCACAGCGACAGCAGCTCAGAGGAATGAATGGATCATGTTATGGCACTGAGAAAAGGCAATCCTGAATCTCATCTGCCACTGTTCAAGTAATGATCGTGGTGTTTACCGCAGAAACAGCACAGACATAAATGGGACTTTTTGCTAGTCTTTATGACACCATGTTCGCCGAATGAGAGCACGATTACGGGTTGGATGCAAAGACAGAGGGAGGGGATGAAAATAAACCAAACAAACAAAAGTGTAATTAAAACAATGTAATTTTTTGTTTTCCAATATAAAAGGCGAAAGGAAAGTATACAAAAAATAGAAAAAATAATTACAGCAGTAGACATGGTGTTGGGAGGAGCGCGTTGCCAGATTATTTGGCAGAACAGTGTGATATTTTGGGAGTATTTAAGGCGTCCTCCACCAGATGCAGCTCCACGCCGTCCACTATCACGTCTTTGACGCAGCCGATGAAGCCTGTACTGTAAGCTTTGGGCAGCCGTCGAGCCACAGACAGCTCCTCCAGTCCACCTGAAAGTGAGAGAGAAAGGTCAGAATGAGTGGACATATTGTACAGTGCTTCATATTGCAGATCTAAATAAATAATTTCAGGTGATTCAGTTGAATGGTTGACCGTGTGAAATTGGTGTACACAGCTATTAAGTTACACAAAATATACTCTGAGGTTGTCAGAAATGTGTTTCATATTGGAAGGTATTACAATAATGCTCTTTTTTGTCTTATCAAGTATGATTCTTCTTTGAGACATCTTCTTTCTTCTTTCTTTCTTCTTTTCATTTCTGAAGTAAATCTTATTTGAATGCTTCTTGTTCTTTTTAAGTAATAATAATAATGATAATAATATATATATATATATATATATATATATATATATATATATATATATATTTTTTTTTTTTTTTTTTTTTTTTTTATGTTAATAACAAAACAAAATCAAACAAACCTGTGTTTGTGTTTTTAAAAAGTGTGCGTGTGTAAAAAAGGTTTATTTAAATAATATTTTAAAGCGTTGATTAAAATTGTATTATTGTTAGCAGTAGTGGTGTATACACCACCTGACAAAAGCCTTGTCATCTATCCAAGTTTTAGTGAGAACAAATAAAAACTTGACATCTAGTTGATTATTTGGTATCAGAAGTGGCTTATATGAAAGGCAAAGGCCTCTAGATTACACTTATTTGACCAAAATAAAATATGATCATGCCTTGATTTTTAATTACTAAATCAGGTCAGTCAGGTCTGACTTTGCTTAGACAAAAGTCTTTCACTTAACAGAAATAATGTGCAGCATAGAATATAAACTCATGGTGCAGTGGAAAAATAACTCATATAGTGTATGACTCCCATGAGTTTAGATGACTGCATCACTCTCTCTGCAATGACTCAAATAACTTATTAATAAAGTCATCTGGAAAGGCAAAGAAAGCTTTCTTGCAGGACTCCCAGAGTTCATCAAGATTATTTGGATTTATCTTCATTGCCTCTTCCTTCATCTTACATCAGGCATGCTAATAACCTACATGTCTGGTGATTGGGCTGGCCAATCCTGGAGCACCTTGACTTAATTTGCTTTCAGGAACTTTGATGTGGAGGCTGAAGTATGAGAAAGAGTGCTCTCCTGCTAAAGAATTTGCCCTCTACTGTGGTTTGTACTGTAATGGGCAGCACAAATGTATTGATTTCTCAGGCTGCTGATGTTGCCATCCACTCTGCAGATCTCTCGCACACACCCATACTGAATGTAACCCCAAACCATGATTTTTCCTTGACCAAACATGACTGATTTCTATGAGAATCTTGGGCCAATGCAGGTTCCAATAGACCTTCTGCAGTTTTTTTGATGATTGGGATGCAGTTCAACAGATGATTCATCAGAAAAAATCTAGATATATCTTATAACATATATATATATATATATATATATATATATATATAACATTTACTTTTACTGTTTCGTATTTATGAAATCTCTCATCTGTATTATATTATTATAGTAATTTTGTTTACAATTATTATTATTACTACATATATATATATATATATATATATATATATATATATATATATATATATATATATATATATATATATATATATAATTTTTTTTATTGTCGTCACACATGCTTGTGTAGAAATGCCACAAATATATTAAAAATAAAATACAATATTTTCATACTATACATTATATGTTACTTTTTACATTTATTATTATTTATATTTTTAATTTTTTATTTCTGAAATAATAGTTCAGAATTGCATACATAAATAATAATAATAAATCCCTTAATTTTTTAAGATAGTTATGGTTTAAGAACATATTTAGATCATTTTCTTGATGGCTATTACTACATTATTATTACATATGAAAAGTATTTATTTGATTAAAAAAATGCTATAATTTTTTTAAAAACTGCAACCCTAATACAAATACCACAAATCTTAAGAAAAATACATATATTTTTTGTTATTTTTGCTTCAGTTATACACTCTGACCCCCTGGGTATACACAAACATCTTCACGTAACCTAAATAAACATTATCCAGCAGTCTTTCTACAGCTCTACAGAGCCTTATAGTAAGACTGTTAAAAACGTGATCCCGCCTGAGACACAGCGGCTGTAATGTGAAGAAATAGAGACGCAGGAGAAACAGGTGAGCAGTTCAAATAGTGTTTTTAGGAAGCCCGGCTCCAGGGACACTTTTCTGACAGCTTTCCCTGAAACAGAGAATAATGTTCACTTCCCTCGGGGACCTGACAGTGTCAAAAACCAGCTCCGTCTGCCACCAAAATACATGTCCTCCTGTTACTGTTTGCTAACATTTCCCTTGTTTTCTTTTGCCTCGCTGTGTTTCATCTTTAATCGGATTGGAGGAGAGACAGGGATAATTTCAAGTGAATTGCATGCGAATAAGTAAATGAAAAATGAAGTCTGAAAGAAGGGATTTTAGGGGGGAGCTCTTGATGTTTGAGGATAATGTATTCTAGCCACCGGGCATCCACAGCACCTGCTCCACTGGCTGGACGTCTGGGCGAATACTTTTCACAACATTTTTAAGGAAGATTTTCAGGCTGGAAATGGATTAAATAATCTGTTTAAAGCTTAATAGGTTTGCCAATGGAGGACGAGGTGGCAAACGCTGAGACATTAGAGTTGAGCGCTGCATGAAACTGGAGGAAAACTGACACTGCAAGAAATTGCGAAATTTAGAGTGTGAGTAATACTTTTTTGTTCCAAAATGTGGGTGTTCACACTTCATTTTTTATAAAAACTAACAACTAAAAATCCACTTTGCAAAGAGCACATAGCTTTGGATGCTCATTTCTGAAAAACAAAACTAGCAAACAAATCAAAACATTATTTATTATTATATTTTTTTATTAAGTAAGGTTACTGCCGTTTTTTATTTCCCACTTTTGAGTTTTTTCTCTTGAGAGTTTGAAATTTATTTTTAAAAGCCTGCAATTGTGAATTTACATGACTCAGTTCAGAAAAGAAAATCAGTAGTGAGATATAAATAATTACAAGAGTCAAAAGTCAAAAGTGTGAGATTTTAATAATTCTCCCAATTATTTTTTTTCTCCAAAACTTGTTTCTAAGAATTGTGAGGTATGATTAATTGAATGAATAATTGTGAAATATGATGACATAATTATGATTTTTGCCTCTCTCTCTCTCTCTCTCTCTCTCTCTCTCTCTCTCTCTCTCTCTCTCTCTCTCTCTCTATATATATATATATATATATATATATATAGTCAGGTCCATAAATATCTGAACATCAACACAATTCTAACATTTTTGGCTCTCTACACCAACACAATGGATTTAAAGTAAAACACACAAGATGTGCTTTAAGATGTGCTGACTGTTGGCCAAATCAGGTGAAAGGTGTAGAAATTACAACAGTTTGCATATGTGCCTCCCACTTGTCAAGGGACCAAAAGTAATAATCGCAACAAATAAAATGGTAGTTAAAAAAACAGGATTGCAGTTTTTTACTGGTAGTGGCAACCTGATGCAAACTTTGAACTATAGTCAATCTGCACTAAATTTGTGACAAATAGCAGTAATTAGGGAAAAAATTGGATTAGAGGTTTTTACTGGTAGTGGCAACCTGCAGCAAACTTTGGACAATAATTGATCTAGACTAAAATTGTGACAAATGAAATAGTAGTAATTAGGGAAAAACAGAGAGTGCAGGTTTTTACTAGTAGTGGCAACCTGCTGCAAACTTTGGTTAATAGTCGATCAGCAGTAAAAAACAAATGAAATGAGATGGAAAAACAGAGGACTGCAGGTTTTTAGTGCTAGTGGCAACCTGTGGCAAACTTTGGACAATAGTCGATCTTACAACTCAATGGAATTAAAGTTAAAACGAACAAGAGGTGCTTTAACTGCAGACTGTCAGCTTTAATTTTACATCCAAATCAGGTGAACAGTGTAGAAATTACAACAGTTTGCATATGTGACTCTCACTTTTTAAGGGACCAAAAGTATTGGGACAGCATAATAATCATAAATTAAACTTTCACTTTTTAATACTTTGTTGCAAATCCTTTGCAGTCAATTACAGCCTGAAGTGTGGAACGCATAGACATCACCAGATGCTGGGTTTCATTCCTGGTGATGCTCTGCCAGGCCTCTATTGCAACTGTCTTCAGTTCCTGCTTGGTCTTGGGGCACTCTGCAGTTAAAGCACATCTTGTCCGTTTCATTTCAAATCTATTGTGTAGGTGTATAGAGCCAAAACCTTAGAATTGTGTCTATGTCCCAATATTAATGGACCTGACTGGATGTATACAGTGTGGAAAAGTTGTGAAAAATTGTGAAATCAGCACATAATTATCTCTTTTAATTTAATTATTGAAGTTATTAATTTTGCAGGGTTAGATAAGCGTTCTATATAAACAGAACAAAAAGAATATTGTAAATATATTTTTAAATAATAAAAGTTTTAAATAATAGTTTTATTTTGTAGTACAATAAATCACAGTATAGCACAGTAAAATTATAATACTAACGTAAATATAGTACTACTAAAAAACATAAATATAGTATTATAGCATTCAACCATCAAACATTTATTTTGGCAGTCTGCCAGCATATGCATCCATTTCAATGTATGTATCCATTTTTAGACTGAATGTAAAAAATCTACAGTTTGCATGCAGGCAGCTTGTAGTCTGGTGAATACTGTTTAATTCACTCATTCATTTACAGTCATACTTTTTGTCACTCACCATATTGTATATTCAATTTTATTTCAACATATATCATGCCACATTAATCTAAAGACTAAAATACATGCAGCACAGACTCATCCTGGAGTTAATATTTAACTACTATAAGATAATACTGCGTCTTTACATTGATGTTTTAGTGTAATTCTCAGAGGTAATACGAGACGCAGCACTTCAAAAGCACTCGTTAAGAAGGAAAATCCAATTAGACATTACAAACTGGAGACTGCTGTGTTGGAGAAAATGTACATAGTTGGTTTGTAAAAGAGCTACGATTGAGCAAATGGGCATAAGATGGACTTACCCAACCAGAGAGCGCCGTCTGTGTCCAGCTGTGTGGCAGCCAAGGGTGAAGACCCAGTGACAGCTGCCTCATTACCAACCTGCAGAGAGCCATCTCTGAGCGCTCTGTGGAGAGAACACGAGAGTCAACTCTCAAAACCTCATTTCTCTAACACTTTTCGCTAAA
Organism: Danio aesculapii; assembly: GCF_903798145.1. NCBI lineage: Eukaryota > Metazoa > Chordata > Actinopteri > Cypriniformes > Danionidae > Danio > Danio aesculapii. Next base: position 24,305,300 of record NC_079457.1, read on the forward strand.
TTTTCAGTCGATCTGCACTAAATATGCATTAGGGAAAAATGTGGATTGTAGGTTTCTACTGGTAGTGCCAACTTGTTGCAAACTTTGAACAATAGTCAAACTGCACTAAATGTGTGATTAATTGCAGTATTTAGGAAAAAAATTGGATTGGAGGTTTTTACTGGTAGTGTCAACCTGCAGCAAACTTTGGACAATATTAATCTAGACTAACATTGTGACAAATAAAATGGTAGTAATGAGGGAAAAACAGAGGATGCATGTTTTTACTGGTAGTGGCAACCTGCTGCAAACTTTGAATAATAGTCGATCTGCGCTAAATTTGTGACAAATAAAATGATAGTAATGAGGAAAACTGTTGATTGCAGGTTTTTAGTAGTAGTGGCAACCTGTGGGAAACTTTGGACAATAGTCAATCAGCAATAAATTTGCTACAAATGAAATGGTAGAATGAGATGGAAAAACAGAGGATTGCAGGTTTTTACTGGTAGTGGCAACCTGCAGCAAACTTTAGACAACAGTCAATCTGCACTTAATTTATAATATATGAATGGGTAGTAATGAGGAAAAACTGAGGAAAGCAGGTTTTTAAGTGGTAGTGGCAACCTGTGGCAAACTTTGGACAGTAGTCGATATGCACCAAATTAAATAGTAATTTGTAAAAGTGGATTGGAGTTTTTTACTAGTAGGGGCAACCTGCAGCAAATTTGGACAATAGTTGATCTAGACTAAAATTGCAACAAATAAAAAGTAGTAATGAGAGAAAATAGGGTTGCATTTTTTTTTTTACTGGTAATGGCAACCTGCTGAAAACTTGAGACAATAGTCGATGTGCGCTAAATTTGTGACAAATTAAGTAGTAGTAATTAGTAAAAAAATTGGATTGAAGTTTTTACTGGTAGTGTCAACCTGCAGCAAACTTTGGACAATAGTCAATCTAGACTAAAATACAGACAAATCAAATTGTAGTAATGAGGGAAAAACAGGGGTTGCAGATTTTTACTGATAGTGGCAACCTGCTGCATACTTTGGACAACAGTTAATCTGCACCAAATTTATCACAAATTAATTAGAAAATAAATCAGATTAGAGGATTTTACTGGTAATGGCAACCTGCTGCAAACTTTAGACAATAGTTGATCTGCAAAACATTTGTGACAAATTAAGTAGTAGTAATTAGTAAAAAAATTGGATTGAAGTTTTTACTGGTAGTGACAACCTGCAGCAAACTTTGGACAATAGTCAACTTAGACTAAAATACCGACAAATCAAATTGTAGTAATGAGGGAAAAACAAGGGGTGCAGATTTTTACTGGTAGTGGCAACCTGCTGCTAACTTTAGACAAAAGTCGATCTGCAGTAAACGTGCGACAAATTTAATGGTAGTAATGAGAAAAAAATAGATTGCAGGTTTTTACATGTGATGGCAACCTGTGGCAAACTGGACAATAGTCGATCTGCAGTAAATTTGTGACAAATTAAATAGTACTGAGGAAATAACTAAATATTTTGCAATATATTTAAAGGTTGTGGCAACCTGTGGCAAACTTTGGACAGTAGTTGATCTGCACTAAATTTGTGACATATGAAATGGTAGTAGTGAGGAACAAAACTGAAGATTGCTGGTTTTTACTAGTAGTGGCAACCTGTGGCAAACTGGACATTAGTTGATCTGCAGTAAAATGTGTGTAAAATTAAACGAAAGTAATGAGAAAAAACTGAGGTCAACCCACAAAACATAATTTCTTAAAAACTTGTGGATAATGTGCACTAAATTTCCAAATAATATGGTAGTATTGAGGGGAGAAAAGAATGTTGCAGTTTTTACTGGTATTGGCAACTTGCAACAATTTTTAAACAATGTGCAAGTACTGTATATGACTATAACACTATGTTTACATCAAAGATTGCTAAATATAATTGTCCACCATTTTTCTGGCAAACATTTCTATGACAAGCCTGAGGCAAATATAAATGACTGCCACTGCTGGAAAACATTTCTGTGGAACAACTGGTAAACACAAATGTCCAATATGTCCTATGTTGAACTGTGTAAAATATAAAATGTGACAGTGTGAGAGGGCTTTGGGTAAAAATGACCACTCAATTTAAAACAGCAAGAATGATAGCATCATTCTAATCCGTTTTGTAATAAAAGAAAACATGAAATTTGATCACATTAGATTTTTTTTTTATTTTGTAGTTTGTATTTTTAAAGAAATTTATATTTTTAGTCAGTGCAAATGCATTAAACTGCTCAAAGTGTCAGAAAATCCATTAATAATGTTACTAATGACATATACAAAGTTCTTTTGAAATAGGCCTACAGTATCTTCTACAAAATTATTAATAACAACTAGGGATGCACCAATATTGGCATTTCTAGAAGACTGAAAATATTCTGGAATACTTTTGCTTCACATATATTTTGCAATCCAAATCAAATTTCAACTGGTGTTCATAACAATAAGAAATATGTATTATTCTTAAGGCCAACAAATATGTATTAGGTTGATTTCTGAAGGACCATGTGACATTGAGGTCCAGAGTAATGACTAATATAGCTTTATAATTAAATGAAGCTTTATAATGTGTAATTAAAAAAAAAAATAATAATAAAAATAATAATAATAATATATATATATATATTTAATATATATAAATAATATATATATATATAAATAATATATATATATATATATATATATATATATATATATATATATATATATATATATATATATATATATATAAGAATCCTTGATGAACATAAGAATCCTTAAGAAACACTTCCCTCAAATTATTAAACAGTAGTGTACATATTAAACAAACAAAAAACGTATTTAAAAAGTGAAATTATAGATAAAAAATAAATAAAAATACATTTCTATTTCTCCAGAACCCTGAAGATATTCAACGCTGAAGACAGTGAACCCACACTGAAGATGTTGGTATGGCAAGCAGAAATCTGAACTACTAGCTTGACCCATCTTGCAAAAAAAACAACAACAACCTTACTATAAATGTGTGGAGATGCTGGAAAAGCTCTTTAGCATTTTACCTGCTGGCCTTGATTCGTATCCAGTGGTTGGTGTTGACCCGTACAGTGGAGCGAAGCACCATGGGCTTGGAGCCAAGGTCATAGGTCATCTGTACTCTTCCATCCACAATGGCGAGGGCGATGTAGTCAGAGCGCTCAACTCCCTTCCCGCTCCACAAAATCAGACCATGCGTAGCCTCCGTCTTGATGCTCAGCTCGAATTTATTCACCAGCAGGGCTTTCTCGCTAGATCAAAAAGAAACAGGAAATGCTATCAAAGATCCATTGCTGTTTCAGAGACGCTGTGTTAACCACTGAGACTTACCTGCAAGTTTAACAACAATGGGTGAATATTTAACACTCTATTGAGCAACCCAGGTGCATTGCGGATATGTACCCCCATCTACATTTCTGGACAGTGCGAAATACATCCCAGAAGGTTTGTTATTTTGCACTTTTTGTTTTCGCGAATCCACCAAAGGCCGCTGTGTACAATTTTTCAGATCACAAATTTCTTCTCTTCTCGTGTAAATCCACCAGAGGCTGCTGCCGACTGACTGACTGACTGACCAACCGACCCACACATCCACCGTATTCCCTAAACCCAACCGATAGTCTTTTCAAAAGCATCGATTGACCTGAACAACCCCTTCCCTAAACCCAACCGACAATGTTTTCAAAAGCAATCCAAAAAATGAAAAGTCCTCATGGCCGCCTGATTTTTTCACCACGTTTTCAGATCTTACCACGTTCTCACCCTGTTATTTACTTGTTTATTTTATTTTTACCTTTTTTTTACCTGCGTTATGGAACCGTTCTTCGCCCTACTTTTACCCTGTTGTCGTAGTCAAATCTGCTCCACCTCCCAAGTCCGTCGACATACACAGCAAACCACTGACAAACTGGTAACTGCGAAAAAGCCATCTATATGGTGGTAATCAGTCAGTTTGTAGCACGAAAATGAACAGAAGCTATCATACCGCCCCGTAGCATTCATTTTAAAGAAAAAATGCTGCCATACTGTCACAAACACCAGCGATCTAATCCTGGCAGATTGCTGGTAAACACACAGATTGCATAGAACTACAAATCTGCCATTATTTGGACTACAATATCCAGTCATGCACTGCACACACACGCTCACACCGACTGCTAATCCTGGCTGATTACTAACACACAGCTGAAGCTGTTCAGAACTGATGAAATGGACTTCAAAAGCAGCACAGACACACATACACACACACACACACACTAGTTTCTGAGTCTTGTTATACTGTTAGTGAACATTTCTACGCGTTTCCTTGCCTTGCCAACCTTGATTGTTTTGTTTATTTTAAGTTGTCTGCAGTCTGCCTTTTGACCATCTGCCTGTTATTTGACTGCGACTCTGGATTCCCTGTATACATCTGTTTACCCCTGTGTTGACAGCTGCTTGCCTGATCATCTCTGTATAATTAAACCTGCATTTGGATCCGCACTTCTGTTGTCAGTGTCCTGCTTCACTTTACACATCCGTACCTCTGGCTACATTATTCGCACTCTCAAGAAATGTAGACGGGGGTACATATTTACAGTAAGCCTGTGTTGAGATTGAGACCCAAGACTGAGCAGTTTGTGGTATTCAACTACACTGTAAAACCTGACAAATTCAAATTACTCAAAACATAATGCCTCAAAACAACCGAGTAAACAAACAAATGTTTAAGTTAGTAGAACTTAATTTTATTCAACATGTTTTTTGATGAGTGGGACGACGCACAGGTGTCTCTCATTACCAATATTCAACTCATCACAATGTTGATTATGACTTAATTGAATTGACTTAATATGACTTAATTGAATGACTTAATTTGTGCAATCTGTTTGCATTAAGATCAGATAAACCATCCCAATTCATACGATTTAATTTGTATGAAAACATATTATTTCTACAAGAATGCTTGTCCCCAAACCCCACCCTCCTAAACCCAACTGTCATTGGGGGTTGAACAAATCATACAAAAATTTACAATTGTACAAATTGATATAAATTAGCCACTTAATCAGAAAGTTACCAAATGTTGTGAGAATTACATTGGATAAACTCAAGTGTGTATGGTTAAGCGTTAATTAGCAATATCACGTGTCAATGTAACTATCAAAGAGCTTTGGATTATGCACTATATACAGTATTAAAGATTTTTTCAGTCCATCCCCATAGGCTCAACTCATCACTATGGTAACACTAGATATTTCAACATACAGTACATGTAACAGAAACAACTGTAAATCCCAACATTTCACAAAATGGAAGGCTAATTAGGCATCCATATGTTAATCATATGCAAAACCATACAGAATAACACTAATCAGCACTTTCCCTATACAGTCAGATGCAAAGCAAGCTGAAAACTTGAAATCTGTCTACTCATTCAGTTCAGGGTCACTTTAATACAATAAAATTTTAAGTTCACATAACTTGTTTGTATTAAAGGGCTAGTTCACCTAAAGATTTTAATTCTTCTATCATTTACTTAATTTTTTTTTAGTTCAGTTGAACACAAAAATAAATATTTTGAAAAAAAGAAAAAAAAACTGTAACCACTGACTTCCATTCATTCATTCATTTTAGTCCCTTGATTAATCTGGGGTCGCCACAACCCATCACAAGGGAACATTCATACACACTCATTCACACACACAACAGACAATTTAGCCTACCAATTGACCTATACCACATGTTTTTGTGGCTTGTGGGGGAAACCACACCAACACGGGGAGAACATGCAAACTCCACACAGAAATGCCAACTGACCCAGCCGGGGCTAGAACCAGCGACCTTCTTTCTGTGAGGCGATTGTGACTACCCACTGCACCACCGTGCTGCCTTGACTTCCACAGTATATGTTTTTTCCTCAAAAATCATTCATTCATTCATTTTCTTTTCAGCTTAGTCCCTTTATTAATCAGGGGTCGCCAAAGCGGAATGAACCGCCAACTTGTCCAGCACATGTTTTTACACAGCGGATGCCCTTCCGCGACTCAACATTGGGAAACACCCACACACTCTTGCACACACTCACATAAACTACGGCCAATTTAGCTCATTCAATTCCCCTGCCCTGCATGTCTTTGGACTGTGGGGGAAACCGGAGCACCCGGAGAAAACCCACGCCAACACGAGTCCTCAAAAATCTATTTCTTCAAAATATCTTCTTTTGTGTTCAACAAAACAAACCCAATCAAATCAAGGGTGTGTAAATGACGGCAGAATTGTAATTTGTGGATGAAATATCACTTTAAGTATCATGAGATACTGAAATATGTGAAAGAAATGAACTCATTTCACTGTTCGGTTTTACAGTGTAGGTAAACTAGGCCACACTAATGGGGGAAGCATGTTTTTTTCAACATGAGTGTGAGCGCATGTGTGTATGTGAGAGGGATGGTGACACACTTTAGGGTAACACTTCCTATTTTGCCTTCAAGCTCTAGATTTTCTCTTCCTGCGCAGGAAGGATGCCTATATTGGCTGCTGTCTGATGTGTGTTTTGATCTGGTTCCCTGGATGCCTTTCCTTGTAAGGCATAGAAAAGGTGACATCTGCCTGTCCTCAGGGAGGACCGTGTCACTCAGAGCGAGCTATTGTTCAGGTCATCAGGGATCTGATTGTATCCAACACCTCACTGCAAGTACACACAGATCCGCCACAAAGGAAAAGCAGCTATTTTTACAAGCCCTTTGTTTTTCGGTGGTGTACCTGTGCTTGTGGCGTCCTTCGTGTGTGTTTGTGAGTCAGAATAGTGAGTGTTTGGGGGCTTGTTTGCTAAATCAGGTAACTTGTAAACAGGAGTAAGACAAGTGACAACAACACGAAAAAACACAGACAAGACAAAGACAAAACGGAGACGAACAAGACAACGGACACGACACACAAAAGAAGAGAAAGCAGATGGCGGATGTGTTTGCATCTTCACACTTAGAAACAGTTTCTCTGTGAGAACTGTGATTTCATTGATGGTGTTTATTTGCTGTGCTTTTGCTCCTCTTAGGGATATTACCGTAACCAATAACGTCAAACCATTTTTTGCTATTTGAAATAAAAATATTGCTAAATGTTTATAAAATACAGAACAAAAAAAACAAAGTGTACCATTTAAAAAAAACATTTTCGTAGCCATGTAAATGACAAACACATGATTTTGCAGTGACGTCATGAGAATGTGTACACTGTTCAGTCTCTAGACTTGTGCCAAAACAGTGGTGGACAGCATGATCGCACGTGTGCAGACACTTAATTGTAGTTTACAAAATGAGAGTGCCTACTTAAAAGCTGACTGGTGTGCATAAGGCCCGATCACACTGAGCACGTTTTATTTTTGGTGAGAAGCTTTTTTTTTTTTTAATAATTGAGTGACTTTTTTTTTAAATGGCCGATATTAGCTATGTTTCTATCTAAAAACGCGAATGAAATGTATGCTCAAAACAGCAATATCACATAAAAGATGTATGAATAAAGCAGCGTTTCAATCCAACAAGTCAAAGAGAACAAAATCGCCACTTCCTGATTAACTGCCGCCAAATATCGTCAGTGAGCTGCGTGAATCTTTTCTTTATTTAATAAATTACTTCCACCTCAGAATGCCGATGATGCCTGGCGCGTTTGAAGCCATGAGACGCAAAGCAGAGATGCTCTTGACAGGTCTGGAGGTCATTAATAATATAATAACACTAATACTGAAATGGTTAAGGCAAGTTAGAATGGCCAAAACAACATTTCAGATGTTTTACAGTGTGCTCAGTCTGCTGATTTGTCCATTCACACACATTTTTATCACATGACCTTTTTTAATGCGCATACTGGAATTTGTTCAGTAAAAGTGTTACTATTGTATACATTTTTTTTATTCGCATTTTCAAAATATATGCGCATCTTGGCGCCTCCATCAACCGAATTTTTATGCAAATATCCAAAATGTGCATAAAAATAGGTGGATGAAAACGTAGCTTGTGTTGCACGTTGCATCTCACATTCTGTCTGCTGCACCATGCGTTTTTTTGACGGAGCGCTCTGTATGCCTGCAGTTAAACGTCAGCTGTGTGCTGAAAGAGCGCCCAATGTTGTGCGCTCCAGTGCCAAGATTGTTAATACAGTGGTTGCTTGGCAACATAAAAAGCACTGTTCTTTTCTAAAGCCAACAAAAAGGCAGTGCAGTGTGCCTCACGTTTTCAGAACTGAAAAGCATGTTTGGTGTGATCGGCCCCCAGTACAGCATTTTATAGTTGTTTTGATAGGTCCATTTTGTCCACAATGTCACATAGGTTTAAAAAATGTACAGGAAAAACTTCTCTTTTTTTCTTAGTTTGACTTAATGTACTAAAAAAAATGTCATTAAAATAAACATTCACAAAAACTATACAGATATTTTAAGAAAATACTTAAAATGTAGCATTTAAAATGAACTATTAATACAATTGTAAATATTGTCTACTAATGATATTTAAAATAACTCTGGGTGAAGCTTGGGTGAATACATAGCGCACGTGTGCATTATTTTAATTAAAAAACTGAATCTAGAAAGAGTCCGGACAAACAATATGTGTTGCCTTGAGGAACGATTAATTCGAAGGCCGCATGAAATCAGCCATTCTCTCAAGAGTGACAACTCCAAATTTTCAAATCATAATATTAACAGTTCTATCTACAACTTGAGAATTGAAAATAACATATCTTAATTTGTTTGATTAAAAAGTCAGAATGTCATTATGCAAAGGCTGTTGATGAGCCTGTGACGGCGTAAAGCTGAATAATTATTTGCAGTAATTGAATTCTTTTCCCGAGGAGACACATAATATGCTGACTGGACTCTTTCCACGGGCCTTTTCCCTTCACGCGGCCCCAGACCAGGGCTTCAGCATCAGGGCAGCAAACTAGCAAACTGTGATTATACACCACTCTGCTGAGCTCATTATTGCTCATGTCCCATTAGGATCTCAAGCATCTAGAACATCCTAAAGGGAAGCAGGGCTTAATCCATTAAAGCTGGATTTCATTTACAAAAAAATCTACTTTGAGTATTTTGCCTTTTAGAAAATCTTCGAGCAGCTGCTTGCGTAATAGTGTGGTGTATGATTTCTCATAAACCGATGAGATTTAAGAGTGATTTATGCTTTCCACCCATAGGGGGCAGTGGCTCACATAGGAATGGGAATTAAATATATGTCTTTCATGTCTCAGAATCATCAGTTGCAATACTCAAAATAGATGCTTTATGTATATGAAAACTTTTAGTTTTGTTTAATAGATTTCATCATATGTGATATGCACCATCATTTTGTTTTGTTTGACAGAGAAATGCTTTGTGGCAAAGTTAAAATATGAAGGTCATTATCATATTTATATTAGATAAGTTAAAATGTTTGGAATTATTATATATTTTTTTAAATATGTCAAAATACAATAATATCAATATTATTTTGAAAACAATGTATAAAAGTTTCCACAAAAATATTAAGCAATCATTATTGGGGATTAAATATGTGTCTTTCATATATTAGAATCACCAGTAGGAAAACTCAAAATAAATGCTTTATGTATATGAAAACTTTTAGATTTGTTTAATAGATTTCATCATACGTGATATGCACCATCATTTTGTGTTGTTTGACAGAGAAAGGTTTGTGACAGAGTTAAAATATGAAGGTCATTATCATATTTATATTAGATAACAAGCTCAAAAGTTTGGAATAATTATATATTTTTTAATATGTCAAAGTACAATAATATCAATATTGTGAAATATAAACAACAGTATTCTTCTACTTTAAATTAAAATGTGTATATGTGATGGCAAAGCTGAATTCTCAAAAAAATATTTAATTATTAGTAATAATGTAGTTCCAAAAATGATTGCTTAATATTTTTGTGGAAACTATTATACATTATTTTCAAAATTGTAATGAATAAAACATTCAAAATACAGCATTAATTTCAAATAGAAATACTGTAACATTACAAATGTCGTATATTACAATTCTTGTATTATCTTATCTTACCATATCCGTAAATATATATATATATATATATATATATATATATATATATATATATATATATATATATATATATATATATATATATATATATATATATATATAGTTGAAGTCAGAATTATTAGCCCCCCTTTTATTTTATTTATTTATTTTTTTTATATTTTCCAAATAATTTTTAACAGAGCAAGGAAATTTTCACAGTATGTTTGATGATATTTTTTCTTCTGGAGAAAGTCTTATTTTTTTATTTCGGCTTTAATAAAAGCGTTTTTAAATTTTAAATCCATTTTAAGATCAAAATTATTAGCCCCTTTAAGCGAATTTATTTTTCGATAGTCTACAGAACAAACCATCGTTATACAATTACTTGCCTAATTACCCTAACCTGCCTAGTTAACCTAATTATCCTAGTTAAGCCTTTAAATGTCACTTTAAGCTGTATAGAAGTGTCTTGAAAAATATCTAGTCAAATATCATTTACTGTCATCATGGCAAAGATAAAACAAATCAGTTATTAGAAATGAGTTATTAAAACTATTATGTTTAGAAATGTGTTGAAAAAATCTTCTGTCCTTTAAACAGAAATTGGGGAGAAAAATAAACAGGGGGGCTAATATTTCAGGGGGTTTAATAATTCTGACTTTAACTGTATTAGTGGTGTCCTTATTATTTATACATATCCTAATCAATTGAGCATGTCACATTCTGAAAACTATTCTAGTTTTTGGCCAAAAATCTTCACAGATGTACTGTATAGTCTAACACAAATAAACATGTTACAGACAAATTACCAAAGATTTAATTTAACCAGCGGTGGTCTGCTGCCTGACAAAAGCCCTGGCCTTCAGCCTGTGCAGGGTGGCTGAGTGTGGGAGGACGGCGTGCCTTTGGAAACACTTCAGGCAAAAGGGACTCACCTCTGGTCAGATGGGTTCTCCAGTGACTCAGGGCTTACAGGAGCAAGGGAAGAAATGATAGGCATGCAATAAGCGCAAGAGGCCGTAGGGGAAGTACAGGGTTCGCATAACACACAGACAAGAAGTCCTGTACCAAGAAGCTAGAGTGACCTCACTAAATTATTCTAGTCTTTCAGTTGTTATGTCAGAATAGGCAAAAAAAATAATATATATATTGAACTGGAGGACTGTATCGAGAGTACCAGTGGTACTGGCACATTGTTGTATTGTTCTGAGCTGTCACATGCCTGAGTTACTGCAATTTATCAACAATTCCATCATTCTCAACAAGTCAAGTGAGTGAGGGAGCGAGAATAAGAGCAACTTCAGTAAGTGAAAACATGTTTGTTTTCCATCAAATTTCAGTGAGCTGCCTACAGTATGCAGGCACCATTTTAAGACATCATAGATCCAATTAATTATTTGGCCTGCTGAAATGTCTTATTTTAGAATGTTCTGGCCAACTATTACAGCACCATCATGTACCTACTGACAATTTTTGTTACACTAGAAGTGTCAAGTTTCTATATTTATGGGCTGTGCTTTACTGCTTGCATAAATCAAGCTGGTTACTTATTAGGTTCCATAACACCTATGATGCTTTATAAGAATGCAGCCACAAACCTATATAGGCAGCAAGATAGCTAATGGCAAGGTTTGTTAAAGGCAAACAGTTATGCTTTTCTCACAAAGAAAACTGGCTACTTGGATTCCATAACAAAATGAGTGTGCTTTATTGTTATGCTAGTGTGCTGTTAGTTTAGCAAGATGCTAACAACAAACACTATTGAAAGATAGCAAAGTTTGTGCTTTTCTGGTTATAAAGCATTCCAAATGGATCACTGATTTGATTCCACAGCACTAATGCATCCTGAAAAAGGTTAGCTTTAGGTAGCTAAAGTCAAACTACTAAAATCGACTGTGAGGTAAATTTAAATTCATATGCTGTGCTTTTCAGCTTACATTCAAACTAGTCACTTATTAGGTTCCATGACATTTATGGTACAGTATGATGCTTCAAGGAAGCTGCCCATAAACAGCAGGTAGCGATGTAGCTAACTGAAAAGTTTGATAATGGTATAAAATACTGTAAACAATTGCTACTCATGTTTTTATTTGTGTCTATCTGCTTATGTAAACCATTCAAATTGGTTACTTATTAGGTTTTACCGCAGTTTAAGTATGCTTTGTTGAGAGTGTTTCTTGTTGTTGTTAGCATTGTGCTTAACAAGCTAAAAGCAAACTCTACTGGGATCAATTGCTAGTCAAGTTTTATTCATGTGCTGCACTTTTCTGCTTACATTAAGCATTACAAGCTGGTCACTTATTAGATTCCATGGCAGTTATAATGCTTTTTAAAAGGCAGCTGTCTAGGCCGTTCACTAGGTATTGGAACAGAGGTAAACACAAAAAGCCAATTATATAAAACAAATGTATTTTGTGAGAGGTCACTTAAATGGTAAGAATGGGTAAATTGCTCCAAGGCTGCTGAGCTAAAGAGAGGAAATAAAGACAGATGAAGAGCACAGTAAATACTAACAGAAATATTACTCCATTCCCACGGATGCGGCGCCACTATGCCGATGTCCTCTTAGGAATTCATTGACTTTAAGAGCTCTGTTCACAACCAGATCAAGCTAAATTGATGACACTCATTCTGAAGGGCTGGTCAGCCAGCTTGGTTGAGATTAATTTTAATCTGGCACTTCATTTGTACAGGAAGTGACACGCATTAAACCCCAGGAAGAGCGAAAGTCAATGAAGAGGGCCTTGTCCCTAACCATTATTGATGCCCGCGGTGACTGCCTTCTCTACTGGACGCGGAGCCTCTTTAATTGCAGCCAGTTTTCTGAGAGACAAATCCTTGATTAATGTGCCACTTTCGCTTTCATCCTTGGGCACAATTATTAGAAATCACTGGGAGCGATTTGACAAACAAAGTGATGTGGCTTAAAAGCCGGGCAGGAACTTTTCATGAGCATAATACATAACATAATTCCATTTAATCAAGCTGCCAGCTTTTTAAGGGCTCAGTGCAGCCACTTAGACACTTAATTACATTCAGAAGGAAACAAATAATTTAAAATAAGAATCACTAAAAGGAACACTATAACAGATTGAACATTTCTCTAATGGGGCAGTAAAATGGCATTTAAACCAAGCTTTAAATACCAAGTAAATATTGATGTATATCGTTCTCTAAAAACCTAAATAATGCTTGCAGTTAAAAGAGGCTTAAATTTTTTTTTAACACAGACATATTTCCAAAGTCAGTTCAGGTATTTCCATGCATGATTCCTGTGGGAATTTATCAGTGTATCAAAATGCTCATCATCATGCCAAGCATGCATTCCTAAAGCTAGATTCTGATGCAACTGATGAAAATGCAACCCTTCCTGAAAATATGTGCATTTATATAATAAATCAAGCCCGTAAATATTTTCTTGAATGTCATGTAAATGGAAATACCAATGCGAAAATTAAACATGAATGCTTTATGCTGGGTTATTTTGATGGTTTGTATTTTAAGTTAGTTTCTCTTAATCAAACTCATCCTAGAAGGACTCCGGGTTACTTACTCTGGGATCTCATTGGTCAGTTGGCTTGAGAGCAGAAGGAAGACAACAGACACGCATGTGAGACAGACATAAGCAAAGACAACAAACAAAAGCTGTGCGTACAGAGACAGACAGTTGACAAAACGCACAAAAATACAACACATAAAGATGAATGGCATTCTGTGCCTTTGATTAAGGCTCAATTAAGTGTTTTGATGTGTATTTCTCAGTGGTGTGGTCCCTAATTGGCATGAAAAGGCAGCAATGAAAATTGAGCATAATATAATATAATATAATATAATATAATATAATATAATATAATATAATATAATATAATATAATATAATATAATATAATATAATATAATATAATATAATATAATATAATATAATATAATATAATACATAATAATATAATTAAATATAATATAATATAATATAATATAATATAATATAATATAATATAATATAATATAATATAATATAATATAATAATTCACTGATTTATTCAATTTATTTAAATACTGCAGTTTTTGAAGTTCAAAATTGTGCTAAATAGTCATATTTAGTCATATTTCTAAAACAGGGTGTTTGAAACACATCTTCATCAATTCAGATGAAAATTTTAGCTGATGATGTTTCTAATATAAAACACTTTATCATCTGATTTCTATACATTTTTAAATTGTCTCTTAATACTTTTTCCTTTAATGCTTTTTGTTTGAGCTGGTAGTTATGGTGTACATTTAAATTATGAGCAACAACAGAAGTACATGTCTAAAAGACTGATTATTTCCCAACAAATTCAACAACCTACATTGTATTAAAAAAATTGTGGACAAAACAAATAATGTCCTGGCAGAAAATGATCAGTAGACAGTGGGGAAAATAAGTATTGAACACATCATGTTTTTTGCTGAGAATCATGTTTCTAAAGGAGCTGTTGACATGGAATTAAACCAGATTTAGATAAAACCCAAACAATACAAACATAAAAATAAAACAAAACAAAACAGAACAAAATCTGAACAAAAATTAGATACTGTGTAATAACAATGGCATGACGGAAGTAGAAAGTACTTTACTGAAATGTAAGGTTTTTTTGGTGATGGCAGCTTAAAGACGCCTCTCATATGAAAAAGTCACATAAAATCACAAGAAATGCTCAGGTGTGATTTTTTTCACACACTTCAACAGAGTATTTTATATTGGATTCAAGTCATGTGATTAGCTGGGCCATTCTACAGCTTGATTTTCTATCTCTGAAACCATTAGAGAGTTTCGTTGGCTGTGTTATGGATCATTGTCTTGATTATATATCCACCCTGGTTTCATCATCCTGATAATGTAGATGTTAATAATATTAACTAATATTAGCTTATATTACTTTACAATGATGAAGGGCAGAGGGTTGCTGAATAACTTCTGAGAGACTTCAGCTGCTGTCTGGGCTTTCGTTGACTTTCTACACCTCCCTTTCTTCATGTGTTCAATACATTTTCCCTGTGGCATTTCATTTTATTACACATAACTTAATTTGTAAACGAATTGGGTATGTTTTCTTTGCATATATGGATTTATTTGGTTGTTAACAACATCCAGGGAAAATTTAAAGTCAATGGCACAATTAGAAATATATTTTCTAAGAAAAATGGTTGCTTATTTTCCCTGCTGTATATTCTGTTAAAAATAAACCTTTTATTAACAAATGGTCTAAATTAACATGGTTTTTTTATTTATTGATTGATTGCTTGATTTAATGAATTTTTTCTTCATTGAATGAAGGAAAAAAAAGGTAAAATTGTTGTTAGTGTAGTAAAACCATGGTACTTTTTTTAAAGGTCGATTTAAGTTAGTAATGCAGCCTGCTAATACTCCTTCATGAGCTAGTTATGTTGTAACTTTAAACTATGAGCACTATTTTTAAAGCAGCTTCTTCAACATCGGTGAAGACATTGCAATAAAATATATTACACTTGTAATTCAATCCTTTCTCCTGGAAACGGAATAAATGTTGACGTAATTGGTGCATGCTGGACCACTGACACATCAGACCAACCAGAGGAAGAGAAATCATCTGATAAGTGAGGAAGGAAGCAATTATCAAGACATGACGGTCAATGGTGCCTTAGGATATGTGTGGTAGTGAAGACGTGTGGTTTTGAGATCCCAGTGATGGTGAAGGAAGCTTCATTACAGCATATAAGCGTGATCCATCGCACTGCAGTCGTGAGACTCCTTCGGGTGCCACGCTAATTGGACCCAGCTAGGGTTCACGGAAAACCAAAGAGACAGACTATAGCGAAAGTGGTAATTGATGAGATCAAGCCATTAGCTAAAACGAGGAATCACGTCAGGCCTAAATGGGGCCGGAGTAATCTAACCTGTCATCGCTCCTCATTGACTGCTAATATAGCAATGAGCGAATCATTGTGATCATTGGGGAAAGCACTGACACAAGGACAAGCGCCTACATTACCTTTTGGTGACTCCGTTGTGATATTCGATGAATGTATGACCATCAAACGCAATGGCCTCCGTGTCCCCAGCGGACTTCTCGAATATTGCTGGAAAGGGGGAGAGAAGGAGTGAAATTACACCAATCGATGTGAGACAGGGCATTGTTAATTAAAGCAGAGCAAGAAAAAGAGTGTGATATATCGCAGGCTTCATCCTTGTGTGGTTTAATTAAGGTTAAAGATACAACAGAAGGACCCTGCAAGGTTAATGAGGTGAGAAAAAGTTCTTGGGTTTTTGTGACTGTGCCAATGTGTGTTTGCGATAAGCATACGAATCGAGGATGGCGTTATTTGTGAAAGTTTGGAGGCGTGGATTTAGCTAAATCTACATATGGAGCATATGACTGGCTGAAGCTGCCAAGAGCTATTCCTTTTAAGTAAGCTGTACAGTATGTTGATGTATGCTAAAGACGCATGCAAAGCTTGCCTTTAGGGAGTGTGAAGGAGTTGGCGGAGAAGCTATATTGGGTAATATGATTTTTAAAAAGTGATTAAATAAGGGACTTACTGTCCTGGCAGTGGTGTCCGGAGAATCCGTGGCGGCAGGCGCAATCGTAGCTGTTCAGCTTGGGGTTGCAGCGGCCTCCGTTCTCACAAACGTCTTTGGAGCAGGGATGGTAAGGATACATTGACACGTCGGTGGACGAAAGGGCATTATCAGCTTTCAGGACTTGAATTCCCATCAATTTAATCTGTGGAGTCAAAATGACATTTAAAATAGTAATATTCTAAATGTTATAGATGCATATACAACTTGTATACACATTGTGCATTGTCACAGATTAATATTTTACAGCTAATACTAGGGGTGTGACGAGATCTCGGGCTACTAAATCGCAACAAGATTTCTCGTCAAGGTGAGAAGTTGTCTCGTGAGTTGTGATGTTACGATGGAGCATGAGGGTGAATTCAGCACTGAAGATTGTGGAGGCAGGATTGGATTCGAACCGCAATCGTTTGCTTGGATGGGTGTGACGTAACCACTTTTTTCACCGGAGTTCAAAGGTTGCGGAGTCCAAAAGCAAAGGCTGCTACAACTGCAGCCACACAAATTTAACATGCATGGAATAGCACTTTGGATATGCTTAAAGTCATAATCATCATAATTTTTGAACAAATGTTGTTTACATCTGTTTAGATTACGCCACAATCAGTATTATATATTATTTACATACATAGATATTTATATATATATATACACTTCAGAGTTATACTTCTGTCACTTCTGTGTATATACGTGTATGTCGTGTGTGGTGTATATATTATGTCTATAACTTCACTGTGGATGGCAAAGTAAGAATTTCATTGTACAGGCAAACGTGATAATTAACAAATTGAATTAAATTGGATTGAATAAACACAAATCAAATTAAGACGTGATGTACAGACATTTAAACTCCATAATCAAACTATTACTGTCGAGTAGGACTTTTAGCTGTATTTTGCAACAGGATAAGCCATACACACACAGCTATTTGACACTATTCTCTGCACCTACCAAGTCAGTAAAGCACCACAGACAAACATATCTCCTCTGAGTGCACGTACACACACCCGTCATCAATTATGCCTTCCAGAATACGTAAATAGTTTTGCATTTTGTGATTTTTTTTTTCATTCGAATAAAAGACTATTTTCCATTAATAGATTACAAAAAAAAGTATAAAAATCTTGTCTCGTCTTGTGAACCCAAT
This sequence comes from Danio aesculapii, assembly GCF_903798145.1. NCBI lineage: Eukaryota > Metazoa > Chordata > Actinopteri > Cypriniformes > Danionidae > Danio > Danio aesculapii. Next base: position 24,323,095 of record NC_079457.1, read on the forward strand.
CTCGTGTCTTGTCTCATGGAGTAAGTGTCTCGTCACACCCCTAACTAATACAATATTGCCTCTGCTCACCTGCTACAGAGATAGATTTAAGATTAGAGTCAAAATTACTTTCAAAGTAGTAATTTTCTAAAGTCAAAACAGTTATGCAGTTATAATTTGTATACAATTTTCGCATTCTGAGTCGTCAGCTTAATATTTTTCACCTAAAAACATATTGTGTCTGCTTAGCTACTATAGAGACAGAAGTATGATTAAAGTCAAAACAACATTCAAACAGTTCATTTGTTTTCACGTTTTCACATATCAATTTATCTTAACAAAGTCAATTTATCTTAGAAACTTTAATTTATCAGGTAAAACCATATAGTACCTGATCAGATATTTCTCATTAATGAGTGAATGTGAAAAAATAAGAGTTTGAAATATGATATAACTGCATGCACCATTTCTTTCTGGTCAAAGCAAACCCAAATTCTTAACAAGTTCTGGTTTTCCTTTTTTTCCCCCCATGTAAAACCATAAAAATGTGTCTTTTGCCAATATGGAACCATAAATAATAAAAAAAGAATCCAAATATAATAAGTTTATCTTCTTTTAGCCAAATAGCTATTTGGGGAGTATTTTAGCAAATCACATTAAGGTCTGCCATCATTCTGGTAAGTAACATCCATTTTTTCCCATCCAATTATTTCCCAATGGGCAAAGTTAGCTTTATTCTCTCTGAATATCCCGTTTCACTTTGAAATACATCAACTGATGGAAGTAAAATGGCTTGTTAATGGGAATTCATGACTTTAATGCATCTGTAAGTGCTCTCACCTCCTGAATGGCCCCTTTGAAGCCATCTTTGATCGCAGCAGCTCTGGCTACTTTGCGGAAATCAGGAGCTCCGCCCACAAAGAGCGATTCCTTCAGATTGAGATCCGTGTGCTGATTCTGGACAACATAACAAACAAGTATAAGACACCACATCCTTAGCCTCAGTTCACTCTTCTAGCTATAAACTTCTTTAATGCAAACTCTAGCAAAATGTCAATATAATTTAATGGGTGATCTAGAATAGTACAGCGGCTGTAGTGAAACAGAGGATGGTTTACTGTACATCAGCAGGCTTATAGATTCGACTTTCACACCTAATTCTTATCCACATCAGTGTGAGTGTTGTATTACAATACCATAATTGATTTAAGCTCAGCTCCCTGAATGGTAAATGACTGTGAATCTAACATACAAGACAGGAGAAAAGCGATAGGAAGAAAAAAGTGAGAGAGGGATAATTGAAGAAGCGACTGAAATGAGGACGATTGATATGGATGGGTTTTTAATGAAGGAGTGTAATGAATGCCTGATTGTTCCTCGGACCTTTAAAATCTGGAGCTGTAAACTCTAATTGGTGCATCGCTCACACTGCGGATGACCATGAAACGAGCGTTTCTCCAACCTGTGTGAAAATCGCTTTAGTTACAGTGGGATTTTTCTGCATGAGGCTCTACTTAAAAAGAATTAAAAATCTTTATTTTATGTAGGCCAATTATTGCCTTGGGGGAAAGGCAAGTTAATTGCCGGGGAAAAAAAGAAAGAAAGATGGGACATCAACACCAATGCCAATATCTGACGTGTGGTCCAGCTCTCATTCCAGCGATATAAAAAGAAGAATAGCTAAGTACGGATACAGGCGAAGGCTTGAAAAGCTCTGGCTAAGGACCCGGAGGCCAGTCCAAACAACCGGATGGGCCAAGACAGCATAGCCAGGAATGTTTTCACCCAGCTGCTGTTTCATGTGGTCAGAGACGTGTGCAATGAGAAGTCTTGACACAAAGCTGCAATGCATCGACAGCCACAGGCTGGGAGAGACATTTTCACTCTCCGCTTCCCTGCCAGAACGAGCTGAGACTGAGATTGAGCAGGTGAAGTGAATAGCTAACTGCCAGCTTTATTTAGGAACATTCCCCAAGGGCCCTAGAAGCTTCATGCCTACTCAAACTGGCACATGCCCCCTCTGATATCGCGGCCAAGAATTTGAATGCAATTCTCAAGAAAAATGAGCAACGTCGATAATTAACTTGCACAATTGTTCTAGGTAAACAAAGGTGTTCATTTAAAATATGTGGGCACAAACATGGCCCCTCTGGCTGAGGGTTTGTTAACATGACAACTATGATAAATAAAAAAGATTTTCCTTTGAGGTTTTGAAAACTTTTGAGCACAGATGTCAACAGTCTAAATGACTGCCGTTTACACAGATCCATGAAATGACAGGCCAGTAGGTATCTCACTCCTGTATTTCACTGTTATTGTTTTGGTTGTGAAGTGCTTATACATTAATATAAACTGAACACTATATTGGATGTTTGTGAACCTGGACCACAAAACCAGCCCTTTGTTTCATCAGTATATTTTTGCAATAGGCCAAAATTAATTATTTTTCTTTTAGGATAAACATCATTAAAATATTAAGTAAATTTCCTTTTTCTTGAATACATGTTGATAATATCCTACTCTAAATGTAGCTTTTGATTAGTTATATGTATTGCTAAGAACTTAATTTGTTCAACCTTAAAGGTTCCCTCTTAAACTTCAAATTTTACAATTTTAAGTAGTTGTATCTCAGCCAAATGTTGTCCTAACAATTTATACATCAATGGAAAGATTATTTATACTGTTGCAGTATGTGCTGTATGCACCTCAACTTCCAAAAATTGACACTTATCACTAGTTTTGTGGTCCAGGGTCATATATAGTTTATGTGTGGACCAGTGGTGTAGTTGACACACATTTACTCCGTATGCCTACTTTTTTCCATGAGCTGTTTTGGTAATACGACTTCAGAGGATCAATAATTGCGTATACCCTCGGTATACTCACTTGTTTTGCTGATTAATTTTCCCTAATTTATGTACATTCGCGTCCTCTTTAACTGTATACCAAATGTTTTTTTAACTAGCACCTTAATTTGTTGCATTTGGTGCATTTTGCCCCCTGCCGAAAGTTTTTCGAAGACGATGACAAGTCAACTGAATTATGTCTCACTGAAATGTTCAGGTACAATTATAAAACAGCTTGGACGTCGCTTTAGCCCCCCAATATTTCTATTCAGCCACCCCTTTAAACTCTTGTGATTAACTCATGAAATGTACGCTACTAAATATCAGCTGAGTCCTCTTTAAATTTGATATGAAAATGTCAGCAGACTCCCGCTCCTGTTTTCAACTCGTTTTTCATTTAATCAGCAAACCACAGCTGTGCAGATCGAGAGCAGAAGTGTGTTTATCGATATATTGTTATAATATCGGGTTTCCCTATCTACACTGTTTCCTCATTTGGGTTTTTGAAGAAGTGTGCTTTGCTTTCCTGAATTTTTTTTTTTTTTTTTATATTTCAAATTTACAGTTTGTTAACAACATACAATACTTGATATAGCTGTCTTGAAACGTGATTTTTTTTGTACAGTATTAAAATAAATAAATAGATATTATATTTATATATTTGTAAATAAATGTATATATATGTATATATATATATTTTAAATAGGCTTATTTTACAAGTCCCCTAGAGGTAAACAGTTGGGTTTTACCACAGCTTATCGATATATTGTGTATATTTAGCCAATCTCCGGGTCTGCTGGGGGCACTATTATCTAAGCATAAATTATTGCATAGGATTAGACTATTAGCATCTCACTTTAAAATGAACAAATTTGTTTAAATATTTTTCCTTTTTAAGTGGACAGTTCACCCCTCATAATTTACTCAACCTTTACTTATTCCAACCCAGGTTGTCTTTTTTATTCTGTTGAACAGAAAAGACAATATTTTGAAGAAAGCTGGAAACCTGTAACCATTGACCTCCATAGTATTTGTTTTCCTTTTGTGGAAGTCAATAGTTACAGGTAACTTAGTTCAATAAATACATATTGCTAATGAATCAAAGAAACATTGACATCATTTCGTTGCCTACTTTTAAAATTTGGGTTGGGTGGGTAATAATACACCACCTTTTTTTAGGACTACACTACTGGTGTGGACTATAGCACTATTATTAGGTCCCCAAAAGGCAGTTATTGTGTAAATCAATGACCAAAATGCATTAAAAATAAGTTGTTCTTGTTTCTTTTTAATATTAAAATAGATTAGATTTTGTCAATAATATTTTAGAATATTACTGTTATTCCTTTTTTTTTAAATAAATATTTGATTAAATAAATGAAGCCTTGGTGATTAAAAGAGTCTTTAAAAATGATTGATGACCCCACACCTTATGTGTGTATTTACAACACACATTCATTTGAAAGTTTGTGGTTCAAAAGTTACACTTTTGCACCCGAGTCTCCTTGGATGCTCAAAAAACCCCACAAGGCTATCACATCTTAGATTTATAAATAGCATTTCTTTCTCTTTGGTCATGTCTTCAGTAGCCTAGGGCACCGAGTGAGCTAGGACTGTCATTGGTACCACCTCAAACAAACAACAGCAGCAACAACAACAACAACAAAAAAGTGCATGACGCCCCTGAAGGGTCCAAAAACAAATGTGCCAAAAGAACAACTCCACCGCGCTCTCTTCCTTTCACATCTTTTCTTCTTTAGATAACACTCCGTTTCTCTCCCACGCCAGCAGCCTTTTTTTTATGCAGTCTACATCCACAGTGAGGCGGTTTAATGGCCCTCCCACGCGAGACTAATGAAGACATTTCATTGTTGTTGGAAGGGTGATGAAACAATGGTGGTCAAATGATAACTCTCTCCCTCGTCGCCCCCATACCAGCTGGTCTGAGGTGAAAGCCAGATCTCTCTCTGTCTCATCCCTTTCAGCATATGGAACGGTTTGAAGAGGAGAAAAAAAAGAAAAACTCCCCTTTGATTTGTTTGACCGGATCTCGACTAATGAACGATGAAGCTGAAATGGACAAGTTGCTTTTGGTTGGAATGAGGATGTCGATTTGAGAAAGCGATTTCAGACTTCAGTCATTACCTTGCGTGATTTCTTATATCCAGACAGCACACAAACAGAGCACAGGGGAAGGAAGAAAAAAAATGTTACCAGAGAAGAAAGCACAGAAGATGTCAGTACACACAGTCCAGCATGCAGTAAACTATAAGCCTGAGGAATAAAACATTCACACGCGTAACTCAAGCAAGACACTTAGCATGCAGGTCGCAAATAAAAAAATATATAGGTGTGTGTACAGTGCATCAGAAACCAATGTGTGGAGTAAATCAGGAATGACATTAAAAGTCGAACTATGTTTTACACTACTGCACATACATTATTTATTTTTGCTTTGTGATCTGGTGCTGTAGTTAAGAGCATGCTCAGTGAAACGGCCATTGAGGCAATATGAAACTATTTCTCTTTGGGTTTCGCTTCTGGCACTGCTTTTTAGAATGAGACCCTTTTGACTTCTTTACATTTTTCATCTCTCATCCTCTCATATAAACATATTTCATTTTTAATAATAGAGATTCATTTCAAAAGTTTATTATATAATAGGGGCACTAAATATACAATTAAGCAGTTCAATAATAGTATTATTGGCACAGTTTTATAGACATTTTAAAAAAGATTCTAGTTCTAACACATTACATGCACTTTCTATATTAATATAAATAAATTGTGCATAATTACATGCCATCCACTACCTGACAAAAGTCTTGACGCCTATCCAAGTTTTTTAACAATAAATAATAACTTGACTTCTAGTTGATCATTTGGTATCAGAGGTGGCTTATATGAAAGGCAAAGGCCTCTAGATTACGCTTATTTGGACCAAAATAAAATATGGTCATGCCTTGATTTTTTAATTATTAAATTAGGACAGTAAGGTCTGACTTTGCTTAGACAAAAGTCTTTCACTTAACAGAAATATATATATATATATATATATATATAGTATAGAATATAAGGTCATGGACATCTTTTATGCCTCCTCCATCTTACCCCAGATAACATTATATGCTCAATAATGTTCAAGTCTGGTGACTGGGCTGGCCAGTCCTGGAGCACATTGACCTTCTTTGCTTTCATGAATGTAGAGCCTGAAGTACAGTATGAGAAGGAGTGGTATCCTGCTATAGAATTTGTCCTCTCCTGTGGTTTGTAATGTAATGGGCAGCACAAATGTTTTGATTCCTCAGACAGTTGATATTGCCATCCACTCTGCACATCTCTCGCACGCACCTATACTGAATGTAATCCAAACCATGATTTTTCCTTTGCCAAACTTGACTGATTTCTATAAGAATCTTGAGTCCATGTGGGTTCCAATAGGTTTTCTGCAGTATTTGTGATGATTGGGATGCAGTTCAACAGATGATCCATCGGAAAAATCTACTTTCTGCTACTTTTCCAAATGATCAACTAGAAGTCAAGTTATTTTTTGTTGCTCTTACAACTGGGATAGACGACAAGACTTTTCTCAGGTAGTGTAACCATTTAGTAAGTAAAGCAAACTCAAAGCAATTCATAACTTATCGGTTTAGTGGCTAATTTGTATGACTTTGTACAATCTCATTCATACATTGTAGTATGATTCAGTTATCCACCAATGATGGTTGTGTTTAGGGGTGGGGCTGGGGCACGCCTTTAAAAAAAAAAAAATTTCATACAAATGAAATTGTGTGAATTCATACGAATTAGCTATGAATTAGCTGACAATTCATAATAGTTTAATAATATTTTTTTAAGAGATCGGCCTGGTAAGTACATATGATGAACAATTAATTTAGGGTGCTTTCACACCTGTAGATCGATTGTTTTGTTCTGAAACAGGGATTTAAATTGTTTCAATGTTTAGTTTTGTTCTTGGTGTGGTTTGTTTTCACACGGCAAAGTTTCTAAATGAACCAAAATAGTAAAAATAAGCCATAATCAAGTAAATTCTCCTCACATTAGTCAGTTTCTGGGTTTATTTGAGAAGCAGTTTACACAGATACACAGACGTACAGATGCCACTGGTGCATTCCACTGAGTGTAGTGACACTTCCGGTGGCATGTCCGGTTTTCACTCTCATGTGCCACTCGATAGTGGCATGTGTGACTGACATTAGTAACCTGTGTCAGTGACAGTGTCTGCGGCTGCAGTGAAATCTCCAGCAGTGACATCGACACCCGGCAAAGCTTAATCACGCTAATAAACAGACACAAAATTATGTTTAATCATTACGCTGCTGTTAACATAATTTACGACATCACAAGTTAGTTTATATTCTTAGTTATACCTTCCATTTTTATTGCTACAATACATAATATTTAGTCATTTGACAATACATGTCAGTGGATATCACTGGCGTGTGCCACTAAAACTCATTGTGACATGCTGATCTATTGTGCCGTATGTATTGTATCGCGGCCGTTCTTTGTGGCTACAATATGACCTTCTCTGATTATTTATTTATTTCAGAGTCCCACAGATTCTGCTCAGCAGTCATACATCGTTATTTTAATTTATGATGTTGAGCAATAAGACATAAGCGAAAAGCTGCACTTTAATTTTGACACCCACAGATATAATCACCAAATATAAATAAGAGGTACGATTTTCTCATACATAGCCATTTCAGTTGTCAAGGGTAGTAAAAATCTATCTATTGACTCAATCTATTAAAAAATGTTGGCTGATCTATGCATTACTGGCTTAAATTTTAGAGAGAAATAGATGAACCGACACTGCAGTCCGATCATGAAGAAGATCAATGTTGATATTTCTTTTGAGGTGTCAGTGCAGGAACGAATTTATAAGACATTATAAGATTAAAATATGGAAAAATATCCGATGGTAATTTCTGTCATTTTTCCTAACAAATAAACAGTTCTAGTTAATATTTCAGCATGCTTTCAATATGAAACCGCCCTCCTCATAATTCTCTCTTCATATAGCAATATATGCCTGTTACATATCCAAAATATACTGTGATATAGCCTGGTTCGTTAGTTTATTGAATCATATTGCTTTCTCAGTACAATCGATCTGCTACAGAGTTTGTTTTTATCGAGCTGAGACCACATTATTCAGGCGATATCAGACCGATTGTTTTAGCGAGGATCCATGCAAGATTGCTGGATTCACGTATGCCAAACGAACAACGTTAACTGAGCAAACGAGTCAGGTTCCGAAACAAACGTCTGGGTGTGAAAGCACCCTTACACTAATGAAACATTTTACGCTAACTACTGCGAAATACAGCATAGACTGTGTTTCTATTACAGTTTAAAGTATTACCATTAGACTTTTAGGTTTTCTGAACAATTGTTGCATTGTCTGTAACACATCTGAAGAGTTAATTGACTTATGTCAGTCAGTTAAATTAAGCCAATTAACGTCAAGCAAGCAAAATATACAAAACTTATAGTCAGGTGTATTTCTCTTGGGGTTTCCCCGCTTCAGGCGCCCCTTTAAAACGAGACCCTTCTGGTTTCTTCCCATTTTTCATCTCTCATCCTCTCATGCTCTCGCTTTAATACGATTTCCCTGCCTCTACCGCTGCAATGAAACACAATTATCATACGTAGGAAGGTTTAATGATGAGAAAAGGCACACTTAAGTGCCTACGCGTAAGACTACATGGAGCTAATCACAAATTACACTGTTTGGAATAACTGGAGGATGAGAGAGAGTTTGGAGATTATTACACAGCCTCGATTTGTGTACGAGAGCGGCCTGGTTGTACTTTGGTTTTGACACAAGCTCTGGCAGAGGCTGCTGGGATTGATCTGAGTGGGTGCGGATTCGAAGAACAACAGCAGAGTCATTTCCACATGGCAATTAAAAGCAAATGGAGGGCCACAGACAAAAGACCACAAGTACGAAATGGAAAAAAGGGGAAGTTTCTAAAGCTTCCCACTCATGCACCGCAGACCCCGCGTCAAAGGCAGACAGCGAACAAAACTTTAAAAGTATGCACAAAACAAAGCAGGACTTTCTGGTCAGTAGCAATGTGATAATATCACGGTTTCTTTTAAATGCACCGTGATAATATCATGGTTTACGCTGAAAGGTCAATAGCATGGTAGCTACATGAATATGGTAATCATTCAATACCATGCAATAAAGTGGAGTCCAAAAGTCTTTCGTTTTAGAGTTTTTAAATGCTTGTGCAACACTTTTCTTTTTCAAAGTGTTGTTGTTGAATGTTTTAAAGTTGTGAATTGATTTGATCATGATTTAGAGGCTAATGGTTTGATTATAAAACAATTCTCAGTGCATCTTTGTCCTCTAATTCTTTTATTAACCCATTAGCATTCCTGTATTTCTGTAACTAAGCACTCAGGCAGAACACTGCTAAACAAATTATATGAATAATAAAATGTTTACTAGCTACTACAGTATAAATAAACATACAAACAATATTCCATCTATTCAACAGCAGCGTTTAAGTAATAAATAATGAAGTAATTGAATAATCGATTGAAATCTGTTGTATTTTGATTATCATTAATGACACAGATTAATGCAGCATGTTAATTACTTTAAGACCTAATGATTGAATCTAATTTATTGTTACACATCAGATCCTCCCCCTCTACGGCTTTCATTCCAAATTACATATTGAAGAAAGTTAGTTTGCATGTATGTTTTGGAAGGACAATAACATAATAAAAACAAATACTGTTTATTACACATTATTTGTACTTGCTATATTAATACAAATATGCATAATTCCAACTTTGTCTCCATTATAACAAGGACATTGTAAAATAGGGCTGAGCGATTTGGCCTAAAATCAAAATCTCAATTAGTTAACATTAATGTTAACATTTTAACTCGATTTCGATTAAAGAATGATTATTTTACTTCTTTAACAAGTTTTGTGTGTTACTTGATTTTAAAAATAATGAGGGAAACACACACTATGTGCCATCTATGATTATTTATTAAACATCAACGTTGAACAACTGAAATTTAAACACACATTGCATAAAACAAACTGTTTTTTTTTTTCTTATAAAAAAGTGAAAATAAATAACTGGCTCTTTTGGAAACAAAATCAATTATTTACAATCTTACATTTTTAACATTAAAAGTAGAAAATAAGCAGTATCTCTTCTAAATAAATAACTCTTGTAGTCCTGTAAATAATATGTTAAACTCTGCATTTCTTGAATCTTCTATAAACAAACATTTTAATGTAAATAATAGTTTTATTATAATGGAAAATATGCCGTCTCTGGCGCAGCTTCCAATCATCGTCAATGAAGTGCAAACTTGTGACGTGTAGTTACTTTTTTAGAGGTTCATGGGTATGCGCATGAAGGCTGCGGCAGACCATACTCATGCGTTCGATGCAGAAGTATAAAGTAGCCTTAACAGAGCGGGGTCACGTGACCACACACAGTAGGGAAAGTAGTTGAAAAAATTGTCCTGGGTTAGATCAATTATAGGTTCGGAGTGTCGATTTCAACTACTTTTTGAGTAATAGCCTTAGTGTATAATCAAATATAAACTGCTTTTTTTCTATTACATTTTAGACTATCATCATTAGAATTCCAACAAAATGTATATTTGGAGTAATTCTTTTTTTTCTGGAATACTAAAGCACATATAAAGCATCTTGCAACTAATCATGTGTTAAGGCAATTAAGGTCAAGCAAGTGAAATATGTGCAATGCAAATTTGACACAATGAATAGTCTAGTTTGAGTTTTTTTTTCTGTTTTACATTACACTCAAGAGCACATGAACAACACAAGCTTGAATAAAGCCTTATGATCACAAGCCTTCCAGCTAGACTTAATGATGCAAAGAACATTTTACCATCTGTACAAGAGTCACATGCATAGCGTACACTTATTCGATTAGTGACCTAGAAAAAGTATGAAATCTGAATTTATTTATACTACTGGTCAAAAGTCTGGGGTCAGGTTTTTTTATTATATATATATATTTTTAAAGAAATTATTCTGTTCATCAAGGTGGCATTTATTAAATGTAAAAAAAATTTAATTGTTAAATATTTATTAAAATTTTAAATAACTGCTTTTTTATTGCGTTCTAATATATATATATATATATGTATATATATATATATATATATATATATATATATATATATATATATATATATATATATATATATATATATATATATATATATATATATATTAAAATTGGAAATAAAAATGTCTAAAATTTCAGTACTTTTGGACTCTACTGTATATTACACTGCCATCATATTACTTTTTGCCAAGGGTCGGAACAACTAGTTCTTGTAAATTTGGATGATGTTTGTGGCCTTTGTCAGGCAGAATATGCATAAGTTTGTTCTCCTACCGGCGCCTCTCCTCTGACAGGGTCTTTGCCGTTAAATTTTATTAAATTTAATTGTTAAATATTTATTACAATTTTAAATAACTGCTTTTTTATTGCTTTCTAATGTTTCAAATGAAATGATTACTCCAGTCATTACTGCTGTTATTACTATAACCATTCAGAAATCACTGTAATATTAATTATTATTATGATTACTATTATTATTATAATATTATTACTATTATTATTATTAGTAGTAGTATTAATAATAATAATTAATATTAGAGTGATTTTTGAAGGATCATGCAACTGCAGACTGGAGTAATGAAGCTAAATAAATGATTAATGACTACTTAATGATAATGACTATATGACTACTTTTGAACAGTTATTTTATAGTGCATTAACATTTCACAATTTTACAATTTGTACTGTATTTTTAATGTATCTTATTGTTTAAAAAATTATTTATTTACATTTTTTTAAACCTTTAAGAATCCTATTGACCCCAAACGTTTGACCGGTAGTGTATATATATTTTAAATTTGGAAATAAAAACTTCTAAAATTTCAGTACTTTTGGACTCCACTGTATATTACACTGCCATCATATTACTTTTTGGCAAGGGTCGGAACAACTAGTTCTTGTAAATTTGGATGATGTTTGTGGCCTTTATCAGGCAGAATATGCATAAGTTTGTTCTCCTACCGGCGCCTCTCCTCTGACAGGGTCTTTGCCGTTAATGCTAATCTCTCCTTTTCTGCTGGCCCGTTCTAGGTTCACCGTGTTCCACTCGTTCAGCTTGATTTTTTCTTTACTCCTGTCACGCACATGCACAAAAAGAAGGAAAGAAATGTTTATTTGGCCCTCATAACAGAGATATGAGAATAAACACAAAAGCTAAAGTTAGATAATGGAAGCTGCAAGCGAACAGAACGCAGCTGAGTAATCTGAATTTAATTTCTTATGAATATGACTAGAGCGCCTGTTGTTTACCTAATGACAGCTGGCCCTTTGCCCAGGTCATATCTGAACTCCAGGATGCCGTCATTAAGAGAGAGCGAGATGAAATCTCCTTTGCCGTCCGTCTTCTGACCATTGTAGAAGATCATCCCTTTGGAGTCATTGGCCAGTAGAACGATAGTCATGCTGAATTTTTGCCTATGGGGGGGAGTTTAATTAGATGAAGAACATTTTTTTTTCTTTCTTGATAGAGGCACAAACATAATGTGAGAAATGTTCGCATTCAGTCTGTGAGTCTACATGAATAGGTCAAAATTGTCAGAAATGGATGAACTAATTATAGAGTTAACAGCTCGACCAATTGAACATCATTTCTGAGTCATGTCCGAATGCAAATTAACTCCAAATTGTTGGACACAAAATAAGAGTGAGACCAAGCATAATAAAACCAGATATGTTTACCAGTTATTTTTCAGATTAATGGTCATTAAGTGGAAATAATATTAATTATGATTGAAATTATTACATAATACTAATATAATATAATAATAATAACTATAAAAAATAAATAAATAGTCAATAAATAATCATGCACATGCAGTTTTTAGTTAAATATTAATATAACTAGTAATATTAATAGTAATAATAACAATAAAAACAATAACAATACTATATTGTTATTATTATTAATAATAATAATAATAATAATAATAATAATAATAATATTAATATTAAATAAATAAATAGTCAATAAAAATCATGCACATGCAGTTTTTTAGTTAAATATTAATATTACTAGTAATATTAATAGCAATAATAATAAATAAACAAATACTTAATAATAATAATAATAATAATAAGAAGAATAAAATTTTTATTATTAATAATAATAATAATAAATAAATAGTCAATAAACAATCATGCTCATGTAGGTTTTAGTTAAATATTAGTATTACTAGTAATAATAATAGTAATAATAACAATAAAAACAATAACAATACTTTATTCTTCTTCTTATTATTATTAATAATAATAATAATAATAATAATAATAATAATATTAAATAAATAAATAGTCAATAAATAATCATGCACATGCAGTTTTTTAGTTAAATATTAATATTACTAGTAATATTAATAGCAATAATAATAAATAAATAAATACTTAATAATAATAATAATAATAAGAAGAAGAAGAAGAAGAAGAAGAATAAAATTATTATTATTAATAATAATAATAAATAAATAGTCAATAAATAATCATGCACATGCAGTTTTTAGTTAAATATTAATATTATTAGTAATATTAATAGTAATAATATTAAATAAATAAATATTTAATAATAATAATAATAATAATAATAATATAATTATTATTATTAATAATAATAATAATAATAATAATAATAATAATAATAATAAATAGTCAATAAATAATCATGCACATGCAGTTTTTTAATTCAATATTAATATTACTAGTAATATTACTAGTAATAATAATAAATAAATAAATACTTAATAATAATAATAAGAACAAGAAGAATAAGAATAAAATTATTATTATTAATAATAATAATAATAATAATAAATAAATAATGAATAAATAATCATGCTCATGTAGTTTTTAAGTTAAATATAAATATTACTAGTAATAATAATAATAATTATTATAAAAACAATAACAACACTATATTATTATTATCATAAATAATAAGAATAATAATAACAACAGCAACAACAACAACAACAACAACAACAACAACAACAACAACAACAACAACAACAACAACAACAACAAAATATTATTAATATTATACTTATTTATAAATATATTTATTTATTATTGTTGTTATTATTATTATTATTTAATAAATATTACTACTAAAATACAAGTACTAATTTTAGATAATAAAAATATATACAGTATGTTACCGTATTTATGAACAGTTAATAAAGACACAAAATATATGTTGTTAGTTTATGAATTATGCTGTCCTGAAAAAACAACAACAACAACAACCAAAAAGACAATTTGCCATCTCATTTCTGAAGCCCACCATTTATCATTCTGTCATGATCATCATCATCATAAATGAAAAATATCCATTTGCAGCGTAATACCTGAGATCCTGGCCATAGGAATGGAGGCCTTTGAGCTCCAGGAAAGAATCTCCAGTGAAGTAAGGAATGAAAGCGCCTCCCTTGTCTGACACTGAGAAATGTGAAAAAGTCCATTATGTTTTGCAGACAACTTAATGCGTTTGAGATGGGAGAGTTCCTCCAATTATGAGAGCAGACAGTGACACGGTATATAACTTTCAGGATCACACACACACACACACACACACACACACACACACAGACACACACGTACATCAACACACAGCTCTGCCTTTCAGCCCAGCATGAAGCCTGCAGTAATTACACAGGATGAGCGCATGCTCGGTTCGGGATGGCAGACTGAGATTAAAAAGCTAATTAGCTATTGTTTAACACAGCGCCAGCACCAGCACCAGCATTGTACATGAAGACACAACACTTGCACACAGCACAAGGAAGTGGAAGTCAAAGTGAAAAGTGACAAAGCAGAGACCTTCATTTCATTCAGTTTATGGACTTGACAATATCCAGCATTACAGGAAAAACTGCTGCTGGGGGAAACTATTGGTCTGCAACTGCACAATTCTTCGTTAAATTAAAAAAATGTATTAAAAACACATAATACTTGCACAGTACTGTTTAAATGTTTGGGATCAGGCCAATTTATTAATGCTTTCATCTATTTATTCTATTCTATTTATTGTAGTGTATAAAGATCTGATATTACTCATTCATAAAAATATTGACTTTTTTGCAGAAAAATTATACTTCTGAACAAAATTAGGTTTATTCCAACAAATATTGACAACCCAGGCTTATTCTGAGAACGTAGTCCCGGGGACGTTTCTGGAGACCGCGAAATACGTCCCGGGAGGTACGTATTTGTGCGGTTTTTGTTTTCGCGAGCCCGCGAGAGGCCGCTGTGCGCGCTTTTTCCCGCGCCGTTCTCGCGTAAACCCGCTAGAGGCCACTGTCGAACGACCTTCCGCCTGTCTGCCTGGATGACGGAATGATTGACCGTGCGACCGGCCAATCGGCTGACCCACCCTCCTCCATCCCTAAACCCAACCAACGAAAAGCCGTCCAGAAAAAGAAAAGCCCTCGTCCGATTTTTACCACGTTTTCGGATTTTGACCACATTCTCACCCTGTGACGAACTTGTTCGCTTCATTTTTTGGATTTTGTTTTTGTTTTCTTACCTGATTTCTGGAACCGCTCTTCCCCGGACTCGAACCCGGTCGTCGTTGTCGTCGTGGTCAGCCCCTCTCTGCGCCTTGAGTCCGCCAGAGTACACGAAGAGCTAACCGGACAAACTGGCTGCAGCGGGAAAGCCCTCCACACGGAGGCGAGCGGCCGGCTGGCCGGCCGGCGAGCGCCGAAGGGAACGGCGTCACACCGCCCCGCAGCGTTCGCTTAAAAAAATTAAATGCAGCCGTACGTACCCCCGGCTACGTATTTCGCGGTCTCCAGAAACGTCCCCGGGACTACGTTCTCAGAATGAGCCTGGGTTGCATATTGATTTCTTAAAGGTACAGTGCTTTGAAATGTAACATTTTTTATTCGATGTGTGATATAATCTCAATTGAAAAATGTAGAGAGACTGGGACAGGCTGGGAGCAGCTCCTCTATAAAAAAAACAGCCAATAGTATTTAGTTTTAGCACAGCTCTGCCAGTGAGAGCGGTTGGGACATGTCAGATGTTATAGAATAGTTGATTAGTGGAGATTTGATGAGAGTGGGTGGTGTGGGGCATATGTCGTGGACGAAAGTGAAAATAGTGGGGCAAGAGAGTGGATGGGGGGTGATAGGATCTCTAATAGTATCTCTGGGGGCCCCAAAATGGAGTTGGCCCTTAAAATCATCCTAACTTGAAATCAATGATCAAAAAAAAATTAGGCAGAAGTGACAAACTGCAAGATTTACATGTTTATATTTGTTTTATATCTTCTAAAGATGAATTTTGTCACTGCTTTGGAACACACTAGCTAATTGATATTCTTAAAATTAACAGACTGAAACTAACATCTAAAAATATATATTTTAATTTTCACAGGACCTCTAATGCTTCAATTAAATTAAAATATTCTTAATGTGTGCCTGAAAATGAATTAAAACATGTAAAAACATAAACAGTTACTGTGTTACTGTTGATATTTTGACAAACAGTCATTTCAATGAAGAAATACTCTAAAAGGCTTTTTGATTTCAAATGGAGAAGAACTGTCATCAGTAGCTTTAAGAATAACAAACACATACAATAGCAATAAAATGTAAATCCAGATATTTTTTTATTTTATATACTAATTTTTATACCAAGCTCTATATTTAATTCGCTTCATACATGTATTTCGAAATAATTCATAAAGCTCCACATTTATTTTAAACAAATGTAAAAATATGTTGTATTTAGCTTTTGCATTTTGGCCATTCACCCCTTCCACAATTTTAATACTTAATCAAACCTATTCTAAACCTTCATTAAATAATGCATTGTTTAGCATTAAACGCTCTGTACAATTCTAATTTCATTCATTTATTTTCCTTCGGCTTACTCCCTTTATTCATTAGGGGTCGCCACAGCGGAATGAACTGCCAATTTATCCAGCATATGTTTTACACAGCGGATATTCATTCACACACATACACTACGGCCAGTTTAGTTTATTCAATTCACCTATAGCTCATGTCTTTGGACTGTGGGGGAAACCGGAGCACCCGGAGGAAACTCACATGAACATGAGGAGAACATGCAAACTCCACACAGAAATGCCAACGGACCCAGCTGGGACTCAAAACCTGCGACCTTCTTGCTGTGAGGCGACAGTGCTAACCACTGAGCCACCGTGTCACCCTCTTTTTTCATATACCTTTCTTTTTATTCTGTAATACATCCCACTATAAAAGGTAAATGGGCTACAAACACTAATTCACATTGACTATAAAAATCTAATGGATAGAGCTAATGGATGAATCATGTATTCGCTTTAGTGCTTTAGTCCAGCAGTGTGTCAGAGACAATAGCATATACTGTAACTCCCGAAAGTTAAAGTGTTTCCTGACGGGACTGTTACATAACGTACAATTCATTTTTCTTTACACATAATTTCCCCTTCGGCCTGGTCCAGCAGGGAATGTCTTTTTACGACGAGTGATTTTGTCATTTTATAGGTGCCAACCAACCAGAGCCGGACAGTCTCTTATCTGAAAAAGCCACTCTCTCTGGACACTTTGCCCGACTGACTCTCCATTAATCATGATGTGCTGCTGACTGATAGAATTACTCATCTCATTGATTTAAGCCATAAAAAAAATACACCCCGTCTGATGGATGCGCTCAACTCATTGATTCTGGTTCACCTCAATTTATTTTAATCACTGGCTAATGGAGACTTTCTTAGACAAAAAGGTGACTCTCTGGTCGTCGCGTTTGACAGTTCTGGGTTAAACAGATGTATGTGGCGAATGTTGAAATCGGCCCCGCCCACAGTTAATGACATCATCTATATTGCTAATATGTTTATATTGAAATTGCATTGCTGATATAGACTGACAGTAAGGATGGTCATATAAATGACAGAATGGGAGAATCTAATTTTCAGTAAATACTTGAGGATGTACAGTGAATGTGCGGGAAACTACAGTGTGTGACAGTTGAGTTCTGGAAGTAAAAGTCCCACTTACTTTCTTCATAGACGAAATGATTTTTTATGATAACCCGTGAAGTCAGCTTTATTGAAAGCTCTGAGGTTGTTAATCGTTATCTTAAACAAGGTTATATGATTTCGTTGAAGCCATTAGTCTGCATTATTTACTCTAACTGTCAATATTTCTATTTTAAATCCAGAAGAAATGCTAGCAGACATTAGAATAATTTACACCTAATAAATCCTGCATATCCAGAGAAACTGAGTATTCATTCATTGATTCATTTTCCTTCAGCTTAGTCCCTTATTTATCAAGGGTCGCCACAGTGGAATGAACCGCCAACTATTCCAGAATATATGTTTTACACAGCGGATGCCCTTCTAGCTGCAACCCAGTACTGGGAAATGAGTATTTTCAAGTAGTCTGCTATTTTTTTATATAGAGTTCATGCATTTATAAAAGGTATACTCTTATAAACATATTCCCTCTATATTTAAGGTCTGAAAACACTGAATATTCCACAATATTGTATAGAATATTCTATTCTACATTCTGTATATAAACCAATTTTCTGCCAAAACGAGGCTCTGACTGATACTATTCTTACAATGTGTAAAATTTTGAAGGCACATTATTATTACCTATTGGGCAAATTCAATGAACTAATAATGATCTTGAAGTGGTATTATTTTTATGCAGAGCTGTAGTTCTTTTCCTCATTGAAGCCTTCTGAATTTAGCCATGCACCTTTTTGTTTGATCATTTATGCACAGGGCTTTTTTTTTATCACTAGCCACTATGGTTAGTATTTTTTAATAATTACTAGCCACTCGTCATTTTCACTAGCCACAATTTTGTTGTTGAGAAAATATATTTATATTTATGCATAAATTGACTTTTGCATGCTAAAATTACTTGATTTGGATATTGTGTTTATGTCCACATGACTTAATTTCACTGTTTTGTGTGTTGTGTATGACTTTGCTCAATGAGCATGAGCAAATCAGTAGTGGTTTCATGGTGTTGCATTGCAATTAGTTATCATTTTATTATTTTATTTTCAGTCTTTTCAGGGCTCAACACTAAGGATGCACCAAATTTTCCTCTGGCCACACCATAAATAAAATAAAATAAAATAAAATAAAATAAAATAAAATAAAATAAAATAAAATAAAATAAAATAAAATAAAATAAAATAAAATAAAATAAAATAAAATTCTCAAAAACTAGTAAAACATATATTATAATATACTTACACTTTTTATTCAACAACACTTTTCTTAAAATAAAAACAAAAAACAATTGATATTTAAAAAAAAATTATATATATATTTATTGTCATGTATCTAAAACTATGCACAGTAGTCTGTGCTGGCTAAAGGTCTCAGATCACCAGTTAAATACATAAATGGGCAGTTAATCTCCTATCAAACCAATATTACTGTAAAGGATGATGCCACAGCTGAAATATACCCGCATTTGGCAGGTTGGTGAGTGTTAATGTCAAGCCCTGTTTATGTACCAATTTATGCTCCAATTTCTAAATTAATTTACACTTCAAATTTTCCAATATTGAGAGTCACCACATAGCCACTTGATTCATGATTCTTTAACAAACACTGTTTTTCTTTCTCAAATCCCTACAGGGAACAATATTTCCAGAACCAAGCCTGCTGAAAAAGTGGGTGGGCTCGACTGCACTCTATATAGGCCAATTTAACCTACATATAAATGGCTCGTGGCCTCGCTCGTGTATTGGGCTGGACTCCTCCTGCACCCGAGGGGTTTTCCCAATACGCCTGCGCAAGTGTATCTCCCTAAACCTTTCATTTGGTTTCCCCTTTTCAAATGCTTGCGATCTCACACATCTGTGAGAATTTTAATGAGGTGAGAGAGGAAAGTGCAACCGAAAGCGAGTGCTAATGAAAGTCTCGAAATGGCAGCAGAACGGAGCATCTCCTCCCTGGTTAGGGTCCAGCTCCCAGTGGACGCCCGGCTACAGAAATCCCCCCCTTTGACCCACCATATGTTTGATCTTCAGTTCACTCAGACACAGTGTAAAAGTGCAAATAATTTCACATCACCTCCCAAATGCAGACTCTCCATTATATTAGCTGATGAAACCTATTTTACAGTGTGGTAGCTGCGAGAGATGCAACTGGAGACTCGCTTTTCTCCACTCCAGCATAACCCTCGGCTCTTTTTTTATCCCTTAATAATTCTACTGCAAATATCCAAGTCGGACCGATCGATCCTGACCAAAATCAATACTGAAATTACAACTGAGGAGCAGCAGTTATTTCAGTCCTTAGAAGAGTCGATACCTTCATTTACTGTATTTTTACCATGATGTAGTACTGTACCTTTTTCACAGTGCCTGCCTTCACGTCCCATCGGACATTCGCATTTGTAACCTCCCTCTGGAAGGACCTGGCACCGTGATGGCGTGTGGCATTTATTGGGGTCGCAGGGGTTGTGGGCATCAGCGCAGGTCGGGCCTGTTAACAGAAATTGATATTCTTGTGACTTAAACAAAAGATGATGGAAAATACACTGATGGGACAATAAAATCTAACACCATTCTGTCAATTCTCATACAAATGGTATAGTTAACCTGCAAATGAAATGAATGGGAGAAATTAGCCCAAAAAGGCCAAACCTTTTTGATACAGCTTGAGGTAACATTTTACGAAAAGGTCCCATTTCTTAATTAGTTAAAGAATTAAAGAAGCGGCTCATTTTTCAAGTCATCCAAAGTCAGACAGTTAAGTTTTAATCCATTCAGCTAATCTTCAGGTCTGACGGGAGCGCTTTTAGCTTAGCTTAGCATAAATCCTTGAATCGGATTAGACCATTAGCATATCACTCTAAAACTCCTCAAAAAAAGATAAGTTTTGATCATTTTTCTATTTAAAGCTTCACTCTTCGGTAGTTACATTGTGTACTAAGACTTACAGAAAAGGAAAATTTGCTATTTTATATTTTCTAGGCCGATATGTCTAATAAGTATACTCTCATTCTGGCATAATAATCAAGAAACGTTGCTGCTGTACCATGGATAAAGCAGGTGCAATGATATTATGCACTTTAAAATAGTGCCTAGCTAGGTATGCTAAGCTAAAAGGGCTCTCGCCAGACCTGTAGATCGACTAAATGGATTCAAAAATGGTAAAACTCATCTATTTAAATCTAGGTGACTTGCAATACGAGATTCACCCAAAATGGGAATTCCATCATCATTTACTGATATTTAATAAGATATTTTGAAAAAATCTTTGAATTTTTTATAAGATAATTTGAATTGAATGTGGGTATTGATATTCATTGCAAGTAAAATACAATTGGAAGTCAATAGGACAGAGAAAGGGTACATACCTATGAACATGAAACGTAGCTATTGTTATTTTAGGGATCGTGGGCTGAAAAATTTGAGAACCCCTGTTCTAGCTATCCAATTTTAACCATTAAACCAGTCCATTTTAATAGTTCTAGTATTCCCTGGGATAATTTCTATTTGAATTTAGCAGTTTGAACATGTCACCAATAAAAACGCAATGAATTACCAGTAGAGACCCACAGGGACCATTACAGTTTTCAATAAAAACCAACAGAATCCCCATTGTAACCATCAAAACATTAGAAATTCAGAGGCTATTGTTGTTGTTGTTTTTTTTTTTTGTTTTTTTTTTACATTTTTAGAATGGTTGTGATGACACAAGATAGATCTTTTACCATAGTAACTTTCTTAAAAGATTTTGAATGATTACAACTCTAGATTAACTCACAGCACATTGCAAATATTTAGCCATAGCCCTGTTGGTTGGAAAGAGCGAAATGCTTCAGGTCAGCACTTTTGGCCTCATCCGAACATTCCCCATCATCACATACTGTAGACCATAGTAGGAGCCAGAGCCACGGGCAGCAGAGTCTGCTCGCTGTAATGAAAGCCCCTGCCGTGTTCAGAGACGCTCTGCTAGGTGTCTCTCTCTCTCTTGCTCATACTCTGAAACTGTAAGGCCTCTCTATCACTGAGACAAGTGCGGCAACCCTCCAACTTACAATCCTGCTCTTTAAACATTAAAGGTTATCCCACATATTTATCCCTCTAGCCAATTTCTTTGTGTACACTTCTACTTCAAAGGGTCTTCATTTTCCTACACACCTCATTGCAGCCATTCTGCAGCTCCGAAATAAAGTGGAAGATATTGAACTGTATTATTATAAAGGTTGTTCAATAAAGGCTTGTGAGCAGAACAACAGAGCAATTTACTGTGGGCAATATTTCAAATGTCTGGAGCAACTCTGCAAGATGGAGAAAGAGAGAGAGAGTAAAAAAACCCTCTTGGTTGTGAACAAAGGGAACCCTGTAACTTTTGCTCTGTGGATGATTTCTACTGCTTCTTATGTTGGAAGAAAGCACAGATGGATGTATAGGAGAAAGACAGAAACAGTTCAAAACACGGCTGAAAGTACAGCGACAAAAAAAAACAGCAGTGAAACAAAAGTTTGGTGATGTTTTGCAAGAAGTTTTGTGAAAAATGATTTGGTTTAACAGATTAAGTAGAAACTTCTGGCCAGTAGGATCCATCCTAAATACAGCTTAGCTTTTTGTTTGGCATCCTTATTAATAAATGTGTGTTTTTTAACACAACCAAGGGTTTCAAAAAATAAAAATGTTTGGTCTGACGATGACCTGAGCCAGTTTTGATTTGAAAACTCTGTGTGGCAGACATTAAAAACTGTTAATCATAACATTGGCATTTGGTACTAGGAATTAACTGGCGCAAAAAATATTAAGTCTTGTTTGTACCATGGAGTTCCAAGGGCTGCCATATATTCCCAGCCATAAGATGAAGAATAATAAGAAAACCGGAGACTGTGTGGATAAATGAGGTGCAGCCAGACATACAGCGTAGGTTTTCAGCCATAATCTCACTATACAATACCCGTCAAGATTCAATACATACATCTGGGTGGATTGCATTCCTATAATAGGATTGCGAATGAAATTGTGCCAAACGCTCAAGTGTGCTTCTGTTGTGCTTTTATAAAGTTAATTCCACACCAAAAAAAGAAAAGAAAAAAGAAATAAGAATTATAATTTTGCTTAAAGAAAGGTAATCCTGTTTTCAATATTTAACTGGCTTTTTAAAACTTTTTTAACTGTGAGGATCATTAACGAATATTATATTACATTACGTTATGTATTGTTATATTATATTATAATATACTATATGTGGTGCTAGACCAAAAAAAAAAGGTAAACTTGTTTAGGAAATTGAGATTTATACATTATCTGAAAGTTGATTAAATAAGCTTTGTGTTGATATTTGGACAATATTTGGCCTGTGAAACAACTATTTGAATATCTAGGATATGAGGTATACTAAAAAAATTGCCTTTAAAGTTGTCTAATTTAAGTTTTTACCATTGTGAATTACAATTACATCCATTGCGATTTTTTATATATATTTTCAGAGGGAAATTTACAAAATGTCTTGAAACATTATCTATTATCAATGCTCTAACAATTTTTGGCACTCAAAAAAACCGAAGAGTTTAGATGCAATAGCCTCTAAATGCCATCTGAAATTTTCTTGTTTTCAATCTGATTTTTCTCAACCTCCTGTGTTTATTTTCTGTTATTTCACTTTAAAAAGAATGAAAAAGCACCTATTCATCACTATTTAAGTGAAGTTACTGAACCTACTCACAAGAGCTTAAGGAAATTAATCATTTAAGAACAAAATTTTAGATGACATTTAGAAGTTTTTTGCATTTGCACTCTTCATTTTAACTCACACAATGTATTTTTTGGCTATTCCTACAAATACACATGATTTGACACATGATTGAAGATCACATATTATATTATATTATATTATATTATATTATATTATATTATATTATATTATATTATATTATATTATATTATATTATATTATATTATATTATATTATATTATATTATATTATATTATCAACATATGCCATTAAATATAAGATAAACCTCAAATTCAATATCTTTTACTGCAATTTTGTCAAGTTTGGTGTCTCAAAAGTAGCTCTGCTGGACCTAATAATGCTTGATTATGTGTTCATGTATACTAGATTTTACATTATTTACTACATAGTCTAAGAAATATAGCTTATGTTCCTCTGCTGTTTTAAAAATATCTGTTTTCAAGTCTGAGAAACTGTGGCTTCCCATCCATGGTGAATATATTCAAGACTGGTGAAGTTTTTGTATTCGCTCCGTGTTTGTCCTTGCTGCCTTCATATCACTGAGTAAACACTCATCTGTCTTACATACCCATAAGGCCAAAAATTGATTAGACAAGCATCCTCTGCCCTGCTGAAACTTTCATCAATACAGTCAAGTCCACATATTCACTGGAACAGAGAGTCACTGCAAAGCCCTTCATTCTTCTTAAACAGTGTATAGTTAAAGGTGAAGCTCGCCATTTTTTTTCTGAGGCAACACTGGCTTAACCGATGAAAGTGTCAAATGCATGCAAATTAGAATGAAGACTTGTGCACCCACCAGAGAAACCGTTGACACATTTGCAGTGGAAAATCTCAGCTTCTTTGACCTGACAGGACGCTCCGTTCTTGCAAGGGTTTGGCAGGCATGGGTTGTTGCCACACTCGCCAATGGCCGAACCGTACAGAACGCTGCCACCATTCTCTTGCAGATTATAAACAAAGTTGTTGACGTCCAGCATGCGGATGCAGCCCACCAGGCCTGCTGAAACTGACGTCCTCTCCTTTACACTGTGAAGACAAGATCATCAGTTTTGTCATTTGTTTGTCTCATTTTATAATGTTCAATGTAATTATTAAAAGGCTAATTTATGAAAATTCTGTCGTTATTTATTCATCTCAAACTTGTAAGACCTTTGCTAAAGGGTTAGTTTACCCAAAAATGCTAAATTCGGTCATCAATTGCTCTCTCTTTACTTGTTTCAAACCTTTACAAGTTTCTTCTGTTAAACACAAAAGAAGATATTTAGAAAAATGTTGGAAACCTGTAAATATTGCCTTCCATAGTACTTGTTTTCCTATTATATATGTAAATGGTTACAGCTTTCTTCAAAATATCTTCTTTTGTGCTCAACATAAGAAACATACATGGTTTGGAACCATTTGAGGGTGTGTAAATAGTGAGTCAGTTTTCATTTTTGGGTGAATTATCCCTGTTCAGAACACAAATTAAGATGCTTTTATTGAATCTGAGAGATTTCTGCCCTTCCATTGACAGTCTGCTGAACTAAAACTCTGGCATGACTGTAAAGGGATCAAAAAATAAATCCATATGAATTGAGGGATTTGATCCAAGTCTTCGAGAGAGATGCTGCTGCTTTATAAGACAAACAGATTTAGTTTAGGCTTTAATTTACATTCAAAGTAAATATACTCAAACAGGTATGGTTGAACTTCGGTTCACTGATGTTCTCTGAAGTTTATATATTAAAGCTCATATTAAATCTGTTCATCATATAAAGCAGTCGTCTCTCTTCAAAAGACTTGAATTAAACCACTCAATTCTTACAATTTGACTTGTTTTTTGATCTCCTTAGAGAGTTTTGGGTGAAAAGATTTTCAATGAAGGGATGGAAATCTTTGAGACCTCAATAAAAAGTATCTCATTTGCGTTCAAAATGAAAGTTGGAATGACATGAGAGTGAGTAAATGATGACAGAATTTTTGATTTGGTGAGAAGAAACCCTTTAAACCGTACAGAAAATATAACAAAGACTTGAAATGATAAAATAATAAAAATAACAAAGACGTCTTCTTTATTGAGTAAAGACACTCTTTGCCTGAGTGAGAACAGATTGAAAAACATTTAATTAGATCCACAGGAACTCAAGTGGTGTTTCACAACATCTCTGATTGATGCTAATTTGATTTGGCTATTTCTGCTCGATCTTATTAAGTCGTATTAGTTGTTCTGGCAGGTTCCAGCATACATGCGCAGACGATCTCAGACAGTCATCGTTTTGGGTTATTATTCTTCATATTGTTTCATTATGATCCTAACAAGACTAAAGAGGCTCTTGTTAGTGTTATTTGTAGGCGGTCTGGAGCTTCTCTTACTCTGCACTCATGTCGTCAAGCACTCCGCCGATGAAAAGGTCTGTGTCCAGGTTGAGTCCATCTGTTCCTGGAGGACTTTGTCCTTCAACGCTGGGCTCATTGTCCACGCTCAGCATGGCATTGCGCCTGTTACGTACTACTACAAGCTGATGCCAGCGACCCGGCTTTACCAGGACTTTACTGATAACTGAAGCTGTCCCAGAACCAGTGTTAAACCTGTAGGAGAAATTCACATATTAAAATGGTGAAAAAGATCTGAATGAAAAGTAGGCCCTGTTTACACCGGGTATTATGAAACCTTTTGTTTTTGTCTGAATCAGAATGTTTTTTTTCATATGAATATATTTGCAACGAATATTGGACACTTAACCCTTATCTGACACAACGAATGTCAAACTTAAATGTAATTTATCTAATAGCTTGATCTAAACTACAATTATTCGGTGTTTCCTGATGCGTATATTACAGGGTAGGGGGATGGGGGATATATATATATATATATATATATGGGGTAATAGCTGTTTAAGGTATTTTTCTATCCAACTGTATGTATGTATATATATATATATATATATATATATATATAAAGAAATGTAGCATAAAAAACAAAAGGACATAACAAAAATTAAAAGACTATTTACATCCAGGGTGAGAACGCATGTCATAATATAATTCCTTCCAGAATAATCTCAAATGACCACCTTCCTTATACACATGGGGATAATACACAATACAATACAATGTGAATATATATATATATATATATATATATATATATATATATATATATATATATATATATATATATATATATATATATATATATATATATATATATATATATACAGTTGAAGTCAGAATTATTATTATTATTAGAATAAAAGCAGTTTTTAATTTTTTTATGAACCATTTTAAGGACAAAATTATTAGCCCCTTTAAGCTGATTTTTTTCCGACTGTCTACAGAACAAACCATCGATATACAATAACTTGCCTAATTACCCTAACCTGCATAGTTAACCTAATTAACCTAGTTAAGCCTTTAAATGTCACTTTAAACAGTATAGAAGTGTCTTGAAAAATATCTAGTCAAATATTATTTACTGTCATCATGGCAAAGATAAAATAAATCAGTTATTAGAAATGAGTTATTAAAACTATTGTGTTTAGAAATGTGTTGAAAAAAATCTTCTCTTTGTTAAACAGAAATTGGAAAAAAATAAAATAAAATAACCCAACAAAGCACCAAATATTTAACCCAACTGGTTGAGTTCTTAATAAACAACCCAATAAAGGTTAAAAAAAACAACAAATCACCAAATATTTTTAACTTAACCATTGGGTTAAATAAATAACTCAATGTTTTTTAGAGTGTAGTTAATCTGTTTGTTTCACTGTAGACCAGGGGTGCCCAAATTTTTTCAACTGAGAGTCATGGGCCAAAGGTAAATACCAAACTATATTACAATAAAGTTGTAATTTCCTAATTTCTTTCATGATATTTCAAAATAAATACAAAACATTGCTTTAAATCGTATGAACTAATGCAGTATAATTGTTAAATGATAACTTATTACAATGAAAACATAAACAATTACATTTATAATCCAGTGGAGTTCAATGCTGAATACACTAGTCGAGCAGAGTCTGCCTTTAACTTGATTTGCTCACCAAAGTCTCTACATTGTCGGATGACAGTGTGTATGTTTTAACAAAATCAGATTAATTTACAGTATTAATTGAAACATTTCATTTCAGTTAGCTTTTAACAAGAAAACAAATAAACAAGGGGTTACATTAAATTTGAATTGACAATCTCAAAACCAATGGTATGGAGGGCCAAACCACGGTCCCTATTTTGGGCATCTCTACTGTAGACCACATAAAATGCAGAAGCTTATTTTGCAACATCTAATCAAAAGATATAAAATTTTCAGTCTACTTGCCCAAATATTCTTCACTCAACAGAAAAGGGGACTAAAGATACGGATTTAAATGCCAGTTGCTTGAATATATGTCTCCCTTACTTCTGATTGACCAAAACAAAAATCTTAATATCAAACACAAACAGGACCTATAAATCGATTTCAAACCTCACATTCACTCACCTGAGCTCCACATATCCTTCAACCAGTGTCAGAGAAAGGAAGTCCTTTTTGCTTTTTTGCCCATTGTAGAGCAATATCCCAGTCATTTCCGAAGCCCTGAACTCCATGGCAATGCGCACAGTATGGTAGGCCCTCATGGTCTGGAACGCCATGTAAGACTTTCCACCAAAGGATGGTATGAAGTACTTTATAACTGAGTAGGGGACAGAAGGTAGAAGACAGATAAAGCAGGTTATCAGAGACTCTCAACCAGGTCTTCAATCCCTTAATGGTCTGCTCTCTACCGATAGAGCGACAAATAAAACTGAGCTGAAGTGTGTCTCCCTCAGATAACGCCGATACCCCGGTCAATAGTACAGTAATGTGCCGTTCATGTTGTGTTTTGCTATATAAAAACATAAGAGCTGCAAAAAAAAGCCGAGCAGTGTAGTTCCCCCTGGATGTCTCTCCATTAGACATTTACATTGCAGACGGAGAATCCCCATGCTCAGAAATGAATCAACACCTCTCTCTCTCTTCTTCTTTCGGCTGTCTCTCACTATTTTCTCTGGAGAATGCAAGTCTGATGAAGCCTTCTCTCTTCATCACTCTTTAATGGCCCGATTGATCAGAGGAAGTGTTTGAGGGCTGCTTACAAGCCTTTAATTAGTGGCTTTTTTTCACCTCACAGCAGTTTGATACCCGCTGAAGTTCATCGATGTAATTAGAGTCAATTATAACCTGACACAGCTGCAAAAGGTAGTTTCATATCCCAATACCACCAACTGAGACAATGAATTGAGCTCAGATTTCCTCAGCGCAACAGCGGGACTCCAATTGTAGACTTATTGAATCCTATTTTTTTTTTACTTCAAAGGAGTCAAATAAGATGGAATGTAAATAATAAATAACAACATTTGTAAATAATACATTTTCAATTGTGATCATTTATTAATAATAATTAATATTCAAATGTGTCTGAAACATTCAAGTGTGCTTCTGTTGTGCTTTTTTATGATGTTTAACAAGATCAAAGAGATGAATAAAAATAACCAACCAAATCTATCTATCTATCTATCTATCTATCTATCTATCTATCTATCTATCTATCTATCTATCTATCTATCTATCTATCTATCTATCTATCTATCTATCTATCTATCTATCTATCTATCTATCTATCTATCTATCTATCTATCTATCTATCTATCTATCTATCTATCTATCTATCTATTTATCTATCTACTGTACCTGTCTGTCTGTCTGTCTGTCACTCTGTCCATCCAACCGTCTGTCCGTCTCTAATCTATCTATCTATCTATCTATCTATCTATCTATCTATCTATCTATCTATCTATCTATCTATCTATCTATCTATCTATCTATCTATCTATCTATCCATCCATCCATCCATCCATCCATCCATCCATCCATCCATCCATCCATCCATCCATCCATCCATCCATCCATCCATCCATCCATCCATCCATCCATCTATCTATCTATCTATCTATCTATCTATCTATCTATCTATCTATCTATCTATCTATCTATCTACTGTACCTGTCTGTCTGTCTGTCTGTCTGTCTGTCTGTCTGTCACTCTGTCCATCCAACCGTCTGTCCGTCTCTAATCTATCTATCTATCTATCTATCTATCTATCTATCTATCTATCTATCTATCTATCTATCTATCTATCTATCTATCTATCTATCTATCTATCTATCTATCTATCTATCTATCTATCTATCTATCTATCTATCTATCTATCTATCTATCTATCTATCTGTCCGTCCGTCCGTCCGTCCGTCCGTCTACCTATCTACCTACCTACCTACCCATCCATCCAACCATCCATCCATCCATCCATCCATCCATCCATCCATCCATCCATCCATCCATCCATCCATCCATCCATCCATCCATCCATCCATCCATCCATCTATCCATCCATCCATCCATCCATTCATAATGGTTTTTCTATTGCAGTGCTTCCCACACATAGCGTTTACTTAGGCCGGCCGCCAAAGTATATTAACGGCTGCCCAAGTATATTTGGTGACATTTTAAAAAAATTATTATCATCCTTTTACACTTTTTGTTGTATCCGCCCAATAGCCAAACATTTGCGATCGATTAACTAGTGGAAAATCTCCTCTCTCCCAACACAATTCCTACTTCTCATTGTGTGTGCGCAAGAACTGTCAACACTCCCACAGACAATATCACGTGCTCTGCAGAGACCTACAGGACCCACAGAGATGTGCCTTTTCTAGGACTTAAAAATTCGTCTGTCCAGGGTTTCTAAATCTTCTAAAATGTCTGGGATTCGCTTTCTAAGCCTTCTTCATTTTTATTTTAAGCCTGATTTACTTTCACTTGGCTTCGCAGCTGACAGTGCGTGAACAGCCGCAAGACAGAGAGAAACATTATTAATTAATTATTTGATCTAAACAAATTAGATAAACATTTCTATTTACACAAGGAGGGTGAAATCACATCTAAACTGGCTGTAAAATGTTTGTACACCGTTAGAAATGGTTTATTAACTTATTTGCCTTTTTTTTTTTAAACTGACACTTTTTATTGTAATTATTATACTTTTTAGAGGTTTTTGTTATGTTGTTATGTTTTTATTATGCCATTTATTTCTCATTTGCTGCATATTGTTTTTTAATTTAATGATATATTACATATTTTATACATATCTAACATGCTTTGGCAATACTGTACAAAATGTCAGCAGCAGATTTTACCTGTCAGTGGGTACACATGGCTCCTCAAGAGAATAAAAGTCAAACAAATAGTGCATTTCTTTATTTCAACAGTCTTAACAAAATGATAATAAAAAATTCAACCCATTGAATAGAAACAGTGTATAATAAATAAAAATATTATTAAAAATCACATTTTGGTCACATGTACTGTAGTTAACCATGTGCCGTGAGTAAAAGGTGTGTTTCAATCCGGCTACCACTGCAAGTATATTTCAAACCTGTGGGAAGCACTGTATTGTCGATTGTTTGTAATCCTCACCTTTCTCACACACGGCTCCTCCTCGTCCTGCTGGACAGATGCAGGTGAAGTCATTGTCATCTTCTTCACAGGTTCCTCCATGTCGGCAGGGCTGAGAGTCACATGGACTGTGAGCATGGGCCCCTAGTCTGTTCATTAGCGAGACTGTGGTCTTGGGCACATGCGGTGCAGTGGTGGTGGTTGGTGCTGGCGTGGTGGTCCTATGGCTTGTGAAGGGCCGTCTAGTAGTTATGGGCCGGAGAGTGGTAT
Organism: Danio aesculapii; assembly: GCF_903798145.1. Lineage (NCBI taxonomy): Eukaryota > Metazoa > Chordata > Actinopteri > Cypriniformes > Danionidae > Danio > Danio aesculapii. Next base: position 24,354,515 of record NC_079457.1, read on the forward strand.
AAGCAGAACTGGGAGACATTGTGGTGGTGGTGGTGGAGGGAGTCGTGACAGATGCCACAGTGGTTGTTGTGGTGGTAAAGTAAGGAACAGTTGAAAGACCTAAAAAATTGGATGGAAGAAAAAATAAGTCTTATAATTCTTCACGAATGAAATTGTGGCTGCTAGAAAGTCTCGAATTCAATAAGCTGGTTCTTTTTGAGTTATTCGAGTCCTGCGGCCACTCGTGGTTATCAAATGGCAGCTTGAAGGGCAATCACACTCAACAAAAGCCAGCAAGAGAACAAGAAAAAGCACGGAAAAGCTATTTCAAGCGGGTTACCATAGTTGGTGATGCGGATGTTCTCTTCCTCCGGTTTCTTCACAACGATGCCAGTGTCTTTAGACGCCTTGAGCTGTTTGAGAAGGGCTCCCTCAATATCCTCAACATTGAACCTTGTGTCTGCAGAATGAGAACACAGCGTTGAACGTATTGCAAAGAGGATGAAGAACCGGCACTAACCAGCCACACCACCCTCGCTCTTGACATAACAAACTGCAAATATATACAGAAAAGCCTGCGTGTAATAGGCCCTTGGGAGAATAAGTTCTTGAGCCGCCATGCATTTCAGGGACGTTGGGATGAAACACTCTAATAACGCTTCCACAGATGGCCCTGTTACTGGCCACCACAGACTGCCTTTATGACAGGCGCTTGTGCTAGAATTGTGCTCTTGTGCCGCTGAAGGGGACCAATAAAAAGAGAATAGCGAAGGAGATTTTTATCAGCTGGTGCGATGCTCTAAGGGTCTTAAAAGCACGAGAAGCAATAGAGACTGAAATAAAGCAGCTTTTTCAGAAAACCTAGCTGATAAATTACCTCGCTAAAAAGGCCACGCTCTCTGACCGCTGCCGCAGCCAGAAAAGACGAGAGCTGTATCTACAGGGATTCTTTTACTTAACTTATACGCCTCATTCTGCTGTGTTGAATTATTATTTTCTTCAAACATACAAGGGAGTTTTTATGCGCTCTTTATTTCTTGCCGTGGGCATGTTTCTAAAGGAGCGCAGACTGAGGGAATTTTGATGTGAGAGGAGGGTATAAGTCAGACTTTGTGCTTTGTGTGCTAGAGCCACTTCAGAAATAAATTAGAAGCAGCTTGGAAAAGGAAAATAAATAAAAACAGGATAACGGAGGGCAGAATGACTGGGGAAGACAGATAATAAAGAACATCAAGAGATCATTTCGCTAAACAGTGCAGTATTTTAGCACAAAGACCTCAGTCTTCACAAAGTGCATGCAATCCAGTTTGATCCATATAAATTCACTGAAATATTTCAAGTCATAACTATTCTTTTCAGTGCAAACATACCACATTGTCTATGCAAATTGTCCCAATTTAAAGATAATTAATCTAACTGTTGTTTTTAAAGACTGTCCACAGAAAGTTGGTGATAAACCTAATTTTTTGTAAGATCGTGGTAACTTTTATTAAGCAAATGATGACAAAAAGTAGCCTGCTGAACATTCTATATTTTTAAGAGCCTGGGTAAAGCAGAGGTGCTGTACACTCACAGCATAGGATCCTATATTTATTCTAAAAACTGAGCAACAGGCACTCTCTAGACTCCAAGTGTTGCTTGTCCTACTCATTCTGTTTCAAACTTAATTTGAACTAGTCAACTAACATGGGAGGAGGTTGAAGTAACAAGCATCCTGAAGCAATGCCGCAGCCTCTAGGTTTAATTCACCTCCCAATACCTTCAAACCTTCCGGGTCATGGCACCAAGAACTTGGCTCTACTCACAATGCACCAAGTGGGAATCAAAGCAGCCTTAACCGGCTTGAGATGAGGAGTATTAATAATTATTCTCATTAGTACATCCCATAGGTTCAGCCTCTAGTGCAGCTCTTGAGGCAGGAGGAGTGAGGTTTCTCAACAGCTCATCTTAGTCGGCCTCTGTTACATTCACCTCTAACCAAACAGCTCTCCCGTCCAGGTTGCAGCACCAATGCAACC
>NC_079457.1:24361511-24410437 GCF_903798145.1 Danio aesculapii
TGAATAAACGACTGGAGGAGAGCGGGGAGCGGGCCTGACGCTGGGTTCTGTGCAGCATGTAATCAGCTGAACAAATTGCCCAAATCAATCATGCCGGCCGGGCTCCAGCTTGGCTGGGACCGGGATAAGCACTTGTATGATTATCATGAAAGATAGCCGTAATTGTCTTCTAATCCCAGGAACGGCTGAGTGACAGAAGCTGGTTAAAACTGCATGATAAGGGTCTTTTTGCACAGACACACATCAGCTCGTATCTGATGGGACTTTCAAAAAGGAGCAAATGGGGGAGATTTGAATGTGAAGAGAGATGGAGGGAAACAGCGATCGGATTCGAAATCGGAAACATCTGAGGAAAGGAATTTCCCACGGAGCGCAAAAAGACATGTGGGGAAATCGGGCTTTAGATGTGGATTGGAATTGAAGTCCACAATACGGCGATGGTCCATCATTTCTAGCGTGTGCTCATTAAGAAAAAAACATCCTTATCTTTGGTTACAAAGCGTCCAGATGGCATCCTGTTGCACAATGAGCTATATAATTTTAATTTGCACTAGATATGTAAATTCTTTCTTAACTAATATTTTAAACTTTTGTTCAGAGCGGTGGGGTGGCGGCATCTAAGACCCCCTAGTTTACATCACAGGCTTGCTTTTTAGGGGACAACATTGGAGAATAAACACCAACTGTAAAAGTAGCATAGTATGACAGTCTGTTATAAAAGCATTGTAAAATTACTCTTTTCCAGGGTCATAAATAATTATATTAAACCCAACTGAAAACAATTTGAACATTTATATTTATCCCTTGGCACAAAGCTATATTTTGAAGGATTTAAAATAATGATATTAATTAAATTAAATTAAATAATGAGGTAAAATATAATAATAATAATAATAATAATAATAATAATAATAATAATAATAATAATAATAATAATAATAATAATAATAATAATAATAATTTCTTACATTTAAATAGCACTTTTCTAGACACTCAAAACGCTTTACACATTGAGGGGGATCTCCTCATCCACCACCAGTGTGCAGCATCCACCTGGATGACGCACAGCAGCCTATTACCCCAGACTACACACCACACACCAGCTGATTGGTGGAGAGTGATGAAGTCAATTATGGAGATGGACATGATGGACAAAGGCCAGTGAGCAAATTTGGCCAGGATGCTGGGGTTAAACCCCTACACTCGAAGGACATCTTTGGATTTTTAACAACTACAGAGAGTCAGGACTCACTGAGCAGTATAGAGTCCCCTTCACTATACTGGGGCGTTAGGACCCACACAAACCGCAGGTTGAGCACCCCCTGTTGGCCTAACTGACACCACTTCCATCAGCAACATAGCTTTGCCATGTGGTCTCTCATCCAGGTACTGACCGGGTGCAGCCCTGCTTAGCTTCAGTGGGTGACCATTTGAGAGTTGCTAGCGGCCGATAATATACTGTATATTTAAAAAAAACGTGATTATAAACACACACGTGTATAGTGCTTGCCTTTAAATTGAATTATGCATGTCACTTCTATTTACATTGGCAAGTGTTTATTTTGGATCCTTTTTTCTACCAAATAATGGCCTCATTCATTACCACATTGTCATATCAGTTATAATCATGGCAGATTCTGCATGGGCCTAGTTAAACAAATCTTTCTATCACCACTTTAGGGCAACAGGGGGTGAATGACAGTTAGCTTATTTCAGCCTTTCAGGAAAACACCTTGATATGGGCTTCTACTTCAGACACTAGAGTTTGAGCTGACAGCAGACACTGAATGCCATGGACATTAGCGCCCTCAACACCCAGCTGCTGTGACACATCGCCAATAAACGGTAGGGAGTTACGAGCCCCGGCTGACGGATATGAGAAGAGACGGGAACACTTGACCTAGTGTTCCTATCCAGAGAACACAAAACATCTGCCTGCTTCTCCCTGACTGTCGTGTATTGATTAGTCTCTATTGTGTGTAATTTCTGCTCTTATAAAACAGATGGGGCTGCTGCAAGGGAAAAAGGTTTGTGTGTGTACGGACACATCTGGTCTAATGCCAGTCACAACACATTTCGGAGAATTGGTTTATCCATTTGCTACGGTTGCTGAGAGACACAGAACCTGCTCCCCTGCATCTGGCACACTCAGGGGCCAAAATTAACACTTTCTGTAGTGCTTCAACAGTATGGATAAATCAAGTGTAATATTTTTGAGTGTTTTCATTTAAAGGAGTGGTTCCAGAGGGTATTTTAAGCCTTGGTTGTGTTTATAAGATGCAAAGCAATGTGTGCTCATGCTTCAATTGTAGAAAATCCTGTTAGCTGGTTACTTTCATTATCTACAGCTACTCAGCTAACATGAAAACGACTCATATTTCCTAGTTCCTCTGAAAGGCCCGCTATCAAGAGGCTCTGATTGGTCAACTAACAAAATGTGCTGTGATTCGTGGAAAGGCTCCACATCACGAGGAAAAGTGCCATGCCCCTATAAGCACATGCTTTTGCGCTGTGTAAATACTGTTAGTCAGAGTAGCTGTTCAAGTTTGTGCCTAGAATCAGACAGAAAATGACACAGAGGACACACCTGAACCTCACGCCTGCTATCTAAAATAAAATCTGACAAGTGTTTTTCACATATATTCGTAATAAGCATGTGTAAGTAATATGAAACGTTCACATATTTTTTACGAGTTTGTTATTTGAGATGTAATACGCAGGGAAAGCAGCCGCATAGAGAGACACTGCATCCCTGCTGAAAATTGTGGCTGTTAACAGCGGTTTGACGGATAAATATGAATTTGTAGCTAAACTGTTAATAGTAATAGTTAATAGTCTCAACATTCTTGTTTTTGTCCTTGCTACAACATACTGTTAACGCTAGAAACTATGCATGTAAAAGATTAATTTTAACAAATAAAAATACTTACAGGTTGTGGCCCACAATCCACAGCTTCTTCTATTATGGTTGGAGGATTTTTATGTCAAATCCAGCACAGAACTGGGAGAAATTCTGGAAGCCTTTGTCAAATGCTAGCTATATATTTTTTTATAATTCTCTGAAACATACTTAAAATTAAACTCTTAAGCACTTCTTTCTTTGTGTCGTTTCCTTTGGAAGCCCAGATACAGAAACAGAACAAGCTCTGTGTAAATAGCTTGTTCTGCTACATTATAGCATTACAGCGCTTCTGGCAATGCCCCTTGCTGCGCACGGCGTGCGTGTGGTGAATGCGCATAACTTGAAGCATTTGTGATCTCACAAACCCAGATTTTTTTTTTGTAGTCCCCTAAACTTCGCTCGCTGTAGGCTTTGCTAAGCTAACTCTGTAAAGCCAATGTCTTCCTTTGCATTGAACTTTGAGCGTATTACATTCAGAGATGTTGTTTATGTTCACACAGCTACATCATAAATCAACAAAAGATAAAACATGATATAGTGGACCACCCCTTTAACTTTTAAGATTCATATTTAATAGCCGGATGTTTTTAATATAGCCAAATTTGTAAACACTAATTAATGTATTAGTTGTAATAATTTACATAAATGGCTCTGAGGTACATTCACGACACAAGGTACGAAGGCTGTTGAGCCTCTGCCGAGCTTAGTTAAGGCCCTCAACTTTAGTTTCACCTTTGCGGTCTCATTTGTGTTGGTATTTGGCATCGCTCAGATGTTTTGCTCTGCTCACAGAAACTGTGAACCGGAGAAGGTTTATTTTAATTCAAATTGTTCCAAAATATCTTAAATAACGTCAGAATCTTCCTCTCAATGTTAGTGCATTAAAATATAATTTCTCGTAAAAAAAAAAAAGAATAATAATAATTGGCTCTTTAAAAAAAATCATTAAAAAAGTTTAATGTTTTCACAAAAACATTAAGCAACGTATTAAGCAAATTGTTTTCAACATTTAGATTTTTTTATGAAAAAATCCTTTTTAAAATGTTTTCTCAAGACTGCAGTAATGGCGGTGATATTACACGTTAAAACTACACCTTCACTTTCACCCATGTATTTTCTTTCAGTTCCTGATACCAGCCAACTGCTGAATAACGGGCACATTTTACAAGCATTTGGCGCATCACAAGAGCTAATTTTGCATCCTGGGCACATTAAACCAACATCCATATGGCACGCTTGAGATAATATACCCTCATGAACTATAGTTTCCTCTGTTATTACCAACTCCTCCTCCTCCTCACCATTCTCTCAATCTTTCACACACACACAAAAAAAAATATCGCTATTGAAAGCTAAGTCAGGTCTGTTCACACAGTTAATCCACAAACACGTGCTGTCATCTGTAATATAAAGCTAGTGAAACCTGTTAGGCAGTGATCATCAAGCACTTACATGGGCAGTTTGTGCCCTCTGAGTTGACGGCGGCCGTCTTCCCATCGGGACAGCAGCCGAACGCTGTGTTGTCACAGGACGATCGCTCCTCAGCTGTGGGAAGAGTGGTAGTAGCTACTGTTGTACCTGAAGAGAGAGATGAAGACATCAACCAAGCACTTCTCTAGCTTGAACTGATATCTCTATGTTTGGATAATTGCTAAAACAATTAACGTGTCAAGTTGCGGAAAAGGAAAATTATGGTGTAAATAATTACAGAGGCAGACGGCTCTATGGTTGACACTTTGATTTGCAGTAAACCATTTGTGAAATTACTTTTTTTTTACATCTTTCTTGATGCATTCTGACTTTTAGGCAAACCTTAACAATAGCTTGTTAAAACTCTCCTCACACCTACAAGTATGTATCTTGTGGATTATGACTGTGGGCTGAGGCAAAATATCTTGCGCTTGCCAAACAAGCCATAAAGCCGACAGATGTGGCTCTGTGAGTATGAGAGAGGCAGCGTGTGAACGAGATAGTGAGAGGTGGAAAATGACTTTTGGCGTAGAGCTGGAAAGCATCCCTGGACGTCTTTTCATTGGCAAATTTATGATCCGCTGCCCCCGAGGTGAGCGCCGGTCGACCCGCTGCTTCAGCCTTTTAGGCGATTGGTTCAGAAAGTCATCAGGAAGTCCCGAGAGAGGCCTCCAATTTCGATGTCAGACAGACTTCATGTGTCCCATGTCAAAGAGCCCTTCGGTCCAACGGTGACAAGAGAATAAATCTGAGGCCCTGCTGCTCTCTCTCATACCATTTAAACAGTGTCTATAGAGCTTACATTAGCTGGAAAAAATAGCTGGTTTGCTTTATGTACAGCATCGTGCTGGTGAAGGACACAAAAACACGAAAAGTGATTGAAGAATTTGTCTCTTGTATGTCAACCGAGGGGGTAGCAATTTAAAGGGTGGCTGTAGTTGAGAGAAAAATATGAGTTTTGTGGCTATTACAGGCTATGTTTGTTAGTTTTCTGTGCTAGTGTGCTGATGTTTGGCAGCTAATTCTGAAAATTCTGGCAAAATCCACTGGAAATGATTCATTTTAGAATTATCTTTGGAATTATAACTTGCCTACTTTGAGCTGCTTGGTAAGCTAGATGGAGTAATGGCCCATTTCCACTGAGTGGTGCAGTACGATACGGTTTGGAAAGCTTTTATGGTGTTTCCACTGTCAAAGGTACCAAAAAGCGAACCGTACCGTAATACTTTTTGAGTCCCCTTTCGAGAGGGTACCTAGCACAACAAAAGGGTACCAAAAGGCAGAGCAAGACGCACAGCTGAACGCTATTGGTTTATAGAGATACGTCACTAGCTTGTGAACAAGCCAGGAGGATGAAAACAAAGGAAGCACTATTTTTAAATACACAGCCAAGAAATTACACCGTAATAATATATACATAGAATAACGAGAAATGGTCGACCCGAGCTTAAACGAACCTTGTTATTGTCTTGATGAACAGCAACAAAGCCAAGAAGAAGAGCAGAATCTACCCTGTGCCCCATAGTTGTTTACAAGGCTTTGCTTCGCTTTCTCGTGTACGCTCGCCGCGTGTCTATTTTTTTTTTAAATAACGAACTTCTTGAGCTGATGATAATAATGTGTACGTGATTATTAAAGTGCTTCTGACATCCGATCCTTCCAGAAACTGACAAAGGAGAAGCCAAAAAATATATTAAGAGCAAATAACTTTTTCGGCAACTTAAAACATGAACAAACTGCCATGTTTAACTATTATCATCGCCTTTTGAACTATTATGAACTCGGAATGACGGAATTACTTTCTAACAAGAGGTTACATGTGCTGCTGAAGATTGAAGATGCAGATGATAGGTTTGCACTGACTGTACTATATGTTGTGTGTTGTTTTTGAACTCAAATAAGGACTAAATATATACTGTGTGTAGTTTTTCTGTAATTGGTAACATATCGGAGACTGTAAGGGTCTGTATGTGTTCATATATGTTGCATTTATTTATTTATTTATTTTATATAATCACAGACATTACATTAGGCTATTTCCACCGTCATTGATCTGCAGTTATAATCAAATCATGTTCATCGAAAGGTTAGTAATAAACATTTATACACAAGTATTTATGTTTATAAAGCCTCTGTTTTGTAAGAAGTGCTTCTCATATGATAGGTGAACGACAGCTTTACCTTGACATTTCCTCAAGCAAGAATGGCGTCGACTGAAACTTTCTGTCATACACCAGTGAAAATGCAAGCCCGATAAAGGTGACCCATACAGTACCGTACTCTACCACTCAGTGAAAATGGGCCCTAAGATATATTTCAGTCTTCAATTGTGTGAATGCCATATTTTGTGTTATGAAATAACCAGTTTAATTATGATTTAATTTGTTCTTTCATTCACACTTGCATTTAAACTACTGTAAATACAATGGCTGTGGATCTCAACTGGTCTGTACCTACAATACAAAGCAATTTTGTTTAATAGATGTCTAATGGATGTCCAAACATAGACGGCTTAATATAATAGATGTCTAAAAACAGCTCAAAAACTAGACTAATCATCAAATACACAGGTTAGATAGACTTCACATGTGTAGTCATTCATTTCTATGTAATTGATAACTAGTCTAGTTTTGGGCTATTCTTAGACATCTATTAGATTTTACTACAGTCCAAATTTAGCCTTGTTTTAGCCAAGCTGTCTATGTTTAGACATCCAATAGACATCTGTTAAATTTCTTTTAAACACAACAATTGCTTGCTAGGTATGTACAGTTTTAAACATCAAAACAAAGCGCAGTTGCTCAGAATGTTTTTTGTTTAATGGGCTATATGCACAGCTAGGGTTTTTCAGCCAAACGATAAACTTCCGGTGAAAGGTCTATGTGACTATTTTCAATTCTATAAGGTTCCGTTTACATCATCGATGTTGTAATGTAATTTAAATATAATCAGTTAAATAGACTTAAGCCTCCATTTGGTTGTTAAAGCGTAAAGAGAGACGAAAGACTGTTTAAACGCAGGCGCCCTCATTAGCAACAGACTAGCGCAAAAACTCCATTGAAAATACTGGAGTAAAATAAATTTTCATATATTAAAGACATGGCACGAAAAAATAGAATTTAATGCAGTGCTTCTCGTTTGGTCTGATATCCACTTTATATCATATCTCAGCCAGGCAGTGAAGATTGCTTTTTTTTTTTTTAAGAAATCAGATCTTAAACGCAGCGATTTTGTATGGGATGACAATTTACCAGAAGTCCTAGGGATGGCTGATTGAAAGAAAAAGTCTGTGTGCATATACCCCATTGCAAGTGAACAATAAATCAGTTAACCTTTTTTATGTGTTTGGGTTCTGAGGAAAAAACAGTTGAGACTAAACTAAAATCCACTGTCTACTTAAAAAAAAAATCCTTAAATTTCTTCTAAACTTCATCTTAATTTGTTAACAGAAGGAAAGAAAACTCCATTTAAAGGAGTATACTGTACATTTCTTCATTTTTATTCCTGACTAAGCAAGTACAGCTCAGAGAAAAGAAAGGACTAGGCGTTGTATCGACTCCATCTAAAATGGCCTTTTCGAAATGGCTTACTCATAAGGTTAGGCCACGTTAAAAACTGAAGCCAGTCATTTTGGGGAATTACTCACTGAAGTGATTCCAAATGAAATTGCTCACTTAGCGGTTGGATGTCAGGTGTCAAAACCTCTCCAATAATAATGGGAGCTGAGATAATGGCCGATGTTAAATTGATATGCCATTACATTTCGAGTCGAGGTCATCTGGCGTGCAAGGTCAGTCCATACAAGGGAGAATTTCATCATCTCATGTCATCTGTTCTTGACAATTATGCCTAAACTCTCTTATAACTAAAAGATTATGGTGAATGCATTACCAAGTGGCTCTTCTCCGCTCTCCTCCATTCCGCTCACCATCTCATCATCCCCACTGGGCTCTCCACTGCCCGACTCGTCAAAGTCCAGGGGTGGGGATGAGGTGTGGGGTGGTTTGTAGGGTGTAGTGGGACGGTGGGTGGTGAAAGGGCTGGACAACTTTCGCTCCATATCCAACCTCGGTGGAGGCAGTGCCTCCACCACAAAGCTGTCCGGAGTGGTGGTGTGGTGGCCATGGCGCTGTTTGGTGACCTTGACGTGAGCGGTGGGAGGGGTGGTGCGGTGGGTGGTTGGGAAGGGGGTGGGTTTGGCCGTCAGCTCAATGGATTCTGGGAGAAAGCAGGAATGGAATGATGGGTAAGCATAGATGGAAATGTTTCTGCAAGCCTTCTTTCTTATCTTTAAATTCTACCTACACCCTCCCACCCCTTCCACTTTGCCATTAAAACACAACAACAATAAGAATAATAAGAATAAAAAAAGACTCAGCGTGGTCTCGATGGGGCGTCTTTATTTTGAGAGATGCTTTGTATGCCTCAAAGATTATATCAAATTCAAATGCATGGAAACACCAGGAATAAACCCACTCCTGTCTGCAAAAAGCACTGCGTTTCAATCATATCACTTAAGCTTCATTACACCCCAACACCTGAACACCTGCAAGGAGCCCTCTTTTGTAGTCAGACAACAAGGGCTTAGCCTTAGAGGATTACTTCACCCCAAAATGAACATTTTGTCATTTATTTGAACCTCATGTTGTTCCAAATCTGTATGACTCACTTTTTCTGTGGAATAAAAAAGGGAGATTTTGAATCTCCTGGTTGCTCTTTTCCATGCACTTGCAATGATTTGTGGTGGAGCTTTTAAGCTAAATCACCATAAAAATGCCTCAAATGACTAATATATTCTTTGTCGGTTAAATGTGTATCAGGGATTTGTGAACAAATTATTCAGAGTAGTTTGGTGAACTAGATAAATAGATTATTAGATTTTTTAGTCGCATAAATTTTAATGAAGACTCTTGAATATAAAGGTTCTTTTTTTGCCATCGCTGGTTCCATAAACAAACTTTGATATTCATAGAACCTTTCTATCCCACAAAATTGTCTTATAAGTGACTTTAAACCACTTCTTCACTTTAAGAAATAAATGATTATTCAAAGAACTATTAACTCATAGATATTTTGGGTAGAAAACATTTTTTTGAATGTGGAACAGTGAACATACCAAAGAAAGTTCATTTAGATTGCTAAGATTTTCAGTGAATAATGAAACCGAACACAAAAAAATTTAAAATATGTCATCTGAAACCATGTGTTTCAACACAGAGATATGTCAAAAAATATCTATCCATCTATTTATGTTCCACAGAAGAAAGAAAGTCAGAATTTTCATTGCTGGGTGAAGTATCACTTTAAATATTGCTGCAGTCATTGTGTGCTTTCAGAAGATGCACTCTTTTTTGTCATTTCAAAGTTAAGCACTCATTCACTGTCATTACACTGAAGAATAGCAGAAGGAATTTTCTTCAAACTGTACTTTTTTAAAAAATCAAACAGTCTCAGAATGACACAAGAGTAAGAAAATAACAGAAATACTTTTTTAAAACAGCAAAAAAAAAAAAAAAAAACTATATGGCTTCAGAAGTCTGATATAAATCACTTTCATGATGAATATACAGTGTACTGTATGTACTTTTGAAGCTAGACAACCCAAGTACTTATTAATGCTCATTTTACTGAAGAACAGTGGCCATAATGTTCTTCACACAAGTTATGAATGACAAAAGAATGCGGAAATAATGAAGCAATCCTTCTTTTAGGGTGAACAGTCCCTTTAAATTTAGGTTTGTTTTGAATACAAAACTGTTGCATGGCTTTATACAAACCCTTTTCATGATATTTGTGTTTGTTTGTGTGTGTGTGTGTTTTGAAGCTAAGCATACCAAGTACTGATTTGCATTCATTAAACTCAATAAGAACATCCAATAAAAAAACCTTACCATTCAAAAGTAAGACAGCTATGCTATGACACCATAGTGAAAAAAAAATGATGTAACCTTCTTTTTTGTCTGCGCTATTCCTTTAAATTACCCACTAAATTAATGAACACATGTAAAAAGAACCAAGCTGCTCCTTGGCTTATTTCGGTTGTGATTCTTTGAGGTTTTTAAAAGCTTGGTTTTCCGCAAGCTCAAACCGATCATTACACAGACTCTTGACCAGAAGTGTTTATACACTACTGGCTTAGAGACTGCAGAATACGGCTGATCTGTGAGAGAGTGCGCTTGTGCGTGTGAGAGAGTGCCTGTAGATATGAATTATATATACATATTCAGATGTTGCCCTCCTGTAGGGAGGCTTTAATCACAGACAGCCAGAGCCTCTAGTGATGAATGATTGATATAAATAGGGCAGAAAAGCAGGGTTTAGCTGCAGCTTCAAAGGAAGCCCTCACTTGGTGCAGGCATCCGTCGACGCTCCAACCACCGCAGCCTTGTCAACACGCTCACAAACCTCTCTACTGCAGCAGATGAGCTCAGACTTAAAAAAAGACATTACCAAAGCTTCTTCAAAGATGCATATTCTCTGATAAATAAGTAAGCACTGCTAGGATAATAACAATAGTAACTGTGGCATGGGCGAATGGAGAAGCAGATTCCGCCACAATAGGGACTGAGGGATCCACACGCTCAATCATCCGTGTCTTTGTGCTCAACTTTAGCGAGTCCCTAGCGTACAGGCTAACCGCGCTTGGACGGGAACCTGATAACATGCTAGCGCAGGCTCTTAATTACATGCTAATCATCTCGCATTTGAACAGCGAGTAGCTGACGAGGTGTGAAATACGATATCTTACAGAAATACTACATCTATCAGCCCTGCTGTCACAGTCTGAGAGGGAGCGGGTGTGTTGATACGCTAGCATTGTGCAGGAGAGCACCGATGCTATCGGCGTGTGTCATGGCATGCGTTTTCCTATTTCGACTTGGCTGCACCTGCCATTCAGGAGCTCAGTGTAGCGTTAGCTCCAAGTGAGGGAAAGAGAGATCTGGGGTGTGGGCTTTTGAGTCGCCCGCCCCTGCTTTGGGGTTTTGTGACACAAATATGTACGTTGAAAGAGAGCGACTGGCAACGGGAGCATTCAGCTCGGCTTAATCAAGTTTAACGCTCCATTTGGTTTTCAGAGAGGCAGGGTGCACAATTAGGAGACGCAAAAATCATTGTCATCTTCAGTCGCCATAGCCGTATACTTATTCTTGAAAGGCTGTTATTAAGATGGCTTTCTGTCTTTTCATTCAACACTGTGAGCGAGTGCGCAGTTTGGGCGGAAGGGAAGTTGAAAGATGCAGAAAGAAAAGCCGATAAACTATGAAATGAAAGGGGTAAAGGACATTGTTCAGGATTCAAAACAAGCTGAGATCTATCAACAATGTGATGTCACTACAGAAAATTATTTGGATTCAAGTTTAAGTTTTCTACAACTAGTTTCAGTGAAAGTTTTGTATGTCTATGGTGATAATAAAAAGCTATTAGTGGTCAATAAAATTATGTAATAAATAATAACCTTAACTTTTCCAAATTTGATTGTATTAAAGTAATGTGTGCAACCCCACCGGTCCTACAACACCCAAGACCATGGCCTCTAGCGTCTGTCGCTAGAGCACCTTTAGAGGTCAGAAGAGTGAAGTTTACCTTCACAGTACTTTACTAGTTGGCCTTCTTTACACTCACGCCCCTAAACCTCACTCCCATCTGGGTCACGGCACCAATGCAATCCCGCCAGTCCTACACCACACAACCTGCTCCGAGCTGGGATTGAACGAGTGACTTTTCCGCATGGGAGTCGGTCCTCTACCAAGAAGGCTAAAGACCATGGCCTCTAGCATCTGTCGCTAAAGCACCTTTAGAGGTCAGAAGAGTGAGGTTTACCAGCACAGCACTTCACTAGCTGGCCTCCGCTACGCTCACCCCCCTAAACCTCACTCCCATCCGGGTCACGGCACCAATGCAACCCCACCCGTCCTACACCACCCAACTCACTCCGAGCTGTGATCGAACTGGCAACTTTCCACATGGGATTCTGTTGCTCAACCAAGGAGGCTAAAGACCATGGCCTCTAGTGTCTGGTGCTAGAGCAATTTTAGGGGTCAGAGGAGTGAGGTTTACCTGCACAGCACTTCACTAGCTGGCCTCTGCAACACTCACCCCCCTAAACCTCACTCCCATCCAGGTCACGGCACCAATGTAACCCCACCGGTCCTACAACACCCAACCCAGTCTGGGCTGGGATCAAACCGGCGACTTTCCGCATGGGAGCCGGTTGCTCTACCAAAGAGGCTAAAGACCATGGCCCCTAGTGTCTAACACTTCACTAGCGTCTAGCTGACCTCAGCTGCATGTGCACATTTTGTAAAGCTGCTTTGAAACAATAATTATTGTAAAAAGCATTATGTAAATGAATTTGAATCGAATAATATAGGAAACAATAGGCAATCAGAATTAAAATATGTACAGTAGCTACTGTATGTGGTGATTAATTTCTAACCAATGAGATTCAATGGGCTACACAGTGCATCGTGCTATAATTAAAAAACTAAGTGTAATGTGAAATTAAGATGACTAGTTATAACAAAAACTACATTTTAGACTCCAGGACTAGCTGAAAATGCCAATGCTCTTCTCAAAACGCCTAGCTTTGGCAGTTTAACAGCGCTTTTACAGCTTAGTTGAGAGGCTTAGGTTGTTATGATCAGGATTATCAGTAGTGCACTATAAAAAGTGCCCCTCCTCCACACTAATTGGTTGGCTGACTAAAGTGTGACATTGAAACTTCCAATTTCAAAACTTTCTTCAACTCTCAGTGGCAAGAAAAAAAAACATGAAATAGGCTAATAAAATCGTATCATGCTGGTTGTTAAAAAATGCAGCTCACCTATTTGAAATAATTGATAATAAATGCTAGCCTGGGTTAATAATCTGTTGTCTGTTTAGTTTTAGGTTTTCTGTCTTTGTTTTGCTAGCGTCATAATTATATTTTGAAATCATTTTTCATATTCAAAATGTGATTTGAGCTGTAAAGTTGTTTTAAACATCCTTACAGCAGTGCTACTACTAATGCAGTAGGCGGATAAAATCCAGGTTAGGACTTAATTCCCGTGGGAGGATTTTTTCCCTATATAAATAGTACCTTGAAGGGTTTACCGCTTTTACATGGTAATGAGAAGCTGAAAAATTGGATGTAAGTTTGCACAGACAAGGTTAGTAAGCAATTTCACCATAGCAGACCTTTGAAACGGTGTGTATTGTAATGTCAGGCCTGTTGCAACAGATATTTTCCATGCATTTCTATTTACATTTTTTACACACTGATGGATGATTTGATTTTTTTTTTTTGTATTTAGACACAGAGATTAACTGGTTTTGAACCTGGAAAATGTTGTTTGGGTCAAAAATGACAACTAAAAATAAAATGTTTGGCAAGAGACACCCATCATGCATGCTAATGTGTAGTCTACCAATTTCCTTTATTCATTTTCCTTCGGCTTAGTTTCTATTTCAGAGGTCGCCACAGTGGAATGAACCGCCAATTACTCTGGCATATGTTTTACAAAGCACATGCCCTTCCAGCCACAACCCAGTACTGGGAAACATCCATACGCATAGTTTAATCAATTCACCTATAACGCATGTCTTTGAATTGTGGGGGAAACCGGAGCACCCAGAAGAAACCCACGGCAAAACAGGGAGAACATGCAAACTCCATACAGAAATGCCAACTGACCCAGCCATGAGTCTACCAATTTGAGATTATTTTAACTAAAACATAAATAGATATATTAATCTGATTATAAATTTAATAACATAATAAAGATATATACTGTATGACATGCTTTGCTGCATACATTTCTAACGACATTCCCGAGTGAAATTCCATTCCATTCTATGAGTGGTAAACTGGTTTTGAACCCGGAAAACGTTGTTTAGAACAAAAATGATAAACAAAACTAACATGAACACAGAGAGCTGCCCCTGTCCCATATGCTAATATGTAGTCTGCCAATTTGCAGCAAGTGTACAGGTGATGACACCATATGTGAGCGCAGGGAACTGCCAAGACTTGGACTCTAGATGAGCCAAAAGTTTCTCAGCCATTCAAGACCCGAACGCCCTGCGTCATGTACCAAGATGTGCCACTGATTGCCTCATCTGCTGCCTGCTATGCCAACACGAGTAGTAGCTCACTCTGTGTGGCATTTCATAGCACCGTTTGTCATCAAGAAGAGTTGTTGATGGGAGAGCGTCAAGAGATCAGCGGGAGAAAAATCGAGAGAGAAAGACAGGCTTTCGGCTAATTCACATCCAGCCACACGTGAAATGAGCTTGTGATCAAGCCCCTCCACCTCGGGGCTGCAGACTTGCGGGCCCGCTTTGCCCCACATGTCGGGGAAAGAAATTAATAAATGGCCCTGCCATTGCCAGTTTCGCCCTAGGCTGGTGAAGATCCAACCTAAGCCCACTCTTTACTTCCTCCTAGATCCCTGAATAAACCCAGAGAAGCAGCTGGATTTTTATTGTACAGGCAGGTAATGCCATGAAGCTGAGGAACACAGAGAGGTGCTCTGGTTAATGACTACAGGGATGATGATCCAATCGTGATCTCTAAACATCGGTTTATGTTGCACTGTGTTATGACCAGGCAAATGTGGCCTGAAAACATAATCTAAACTGACAAAAATATTGAAATAATGAACTTAAAATGTGTTGTATATTGTAAAAAATACTGGGATCCACACTATTATTTTATATTGTCTCAACACAAATCAATTAAGTTAAATTTAGGGATGTAACCATTCACCATGAGTCGGTTGAAAATCGATTTTAATATGTGACGATTCAAATCGGTAGAAACGTTGAATGAATCGCGATACATTTTTTGAACAGAGGGGGCGCTGTGTTTACAGGTGCAAGATTTTTTTGTTGCAAATCAGCGGCAAGCAAGAGGTGGGGTGGCATACTGTAGTCAGAATCACAACTGTGTGCAAATACTGCAAAAGACGTTTGCTAACAGAACAATGAATATGATGCACATAAACCATCAGTACAGTGAAAAACTACTGTCACAGACGTCTATTCGCAAAAAAAAAAAAGAAATATATATATATATATATTAATAAGCCAAACCCAGTGGACCGGATAAGTTGCAGCTCTGCTTGCTCTGACGAATGCTACGAAGATCACTTGGTATCAGTGTTTTCATAGTCAAAGTCTGGAGATGTTTTGTTTTTAGACTGAAAGAGATAATTGTTCTGTTACAGAACCAGGCATTAGTCTATTTTTACCCTCTCTCTTTTCACATGAGTTTATGCATATTTTAATAATTTGCTTATTATTATTGAATATTTAAAATGTTCAAGATTATCTCTTCTTAAGTGTATCACACTGATACTTATACTAATTAAGTATACAAGTAATATTAATTACTCACCTCACCATAATTATGTTTAACTCCTGTCTCTATCCTACTATATAGTTAGTAATTATTTTAATCAGTTTTTTTTATGCCAGTGGCCAGTTGCCTGGATCAGAGGGCCAATTGATCACCTCTGTACACAATGCTCTCTGGGTTAGGAAAGATTTTACTCTCCACACCAGCCATTTCAGTCCACAGTGAAAGAGTTTTCTCATCAGCAGGGGAGATTGTAAATGTGCAAAGACCTCAGCTTATGCCAGAAAACATAGATATGCTGATATTTCCTTTTAAAAATGTAAAATCCCAGTACAGTCACAGGGTTAGTTTGTTTATATTAATAAGTCTTCTTTACTTCTTTGTTCTTTTTCTTTCTTTTTTTAAATAGCAATTTAGTTATAGCAGAAAATTTATTATTTTGCAATAAATGTGCAGCATTTAAGAAAAACATGAAAGCGCTCTTCACCTTAAATTTGTTTCAAATAATTTTGTTAAAAAATTTTGACTAAATCGTGAATCGTGAGATGAGTATCATGAATCGTATCAAATCATGAGTCAGGTGAATCGTTACACCCCTAGTTAACTTCATTTCTTTTTTTTTTTTAACAAATTTGAGTGGATTGAGCATAAAACAATTTAGTTGTCCCAAAGTAAACTTAAGAATTGTGTCGTTTTAACTCATTTTAAATAAGTAGTTTTAACAAGCAGCAAAAGCTATTTTTTTGAGTGTATGTAATTAACTAATCAATAATATTTGAAAAATCATATTTATAAAAAATAAAGACTACTCCAATTCTTATTAAGATTATAATATCAATAACACCAACTTACCATTGTTTTCAAAACTGCACAATGCTAATATGCATTTAATATTTTGCAGCTAAGCTTTTGCAGCTATTTGTATTTTATAATATACAATATTATGACTATTTCTAATAAAATGTATTTTTAAATGAAAATAAGGATATTAATTATAATTAATATTAAAATAATAATGTAATACAATGCACAGCAATTTCAATTACAATGCATTTATTTTATTATATTGCGATACATTATTATCGCATTTTACATTACATTATTTTAGCGAATTTATGTAATCGTGTAATTACACATGTACTAACTAATCAAATGTACATTTATTAATGTACATTAATGTACACAAGGTCTGTTCAGCATAAGCTAATTAACTATTGATTTCTTATATGCTGCAGTATATAACCATATATTGTATAATTGCAAGTTTATATTATAGTTATTAATAATTTTTAAATAATAGTAATATTTTGCATTGTATAATGAGGTATAATACTGTAAAAATAAACAGAAATACATAAAATTACCAAATGCAAAATCACAAAAAAGTGAATGTACTGTAAAGCCAATTACAGTAACTGTACTGTAATCCATTTTTACAGTAACTTACTGGCATTGCTACCGTGCTGCCAGTACTGTAGTGTAAAAAAAATACAGGAAAAACAGTGCAGCAGTCGACAATGAAACTGAATCACTTATGTGGATTAACAGCACAGGCTGCTGTTGAAAATATCTGGCACCTGCCACTGGATCTGATCCAAAGAGCAGCAGCTGGCAATGTCCAGCACGCATCATGTCCATCTCAGATCAGTCCTCCGCGGACGCCTTCTGACGTGAGCTGGCACAGCGCTTCCTACATACAGCCGACATGAAAGTCTTAACCTTGGCCTTCTACCAGGTCCCTTCGCTCACACATGAACAGAGCGGGCGATCTGCGATTTAAGACTGAAAGACAGCGATACCCTATTCTCTCCACAGCCGGCAGATTGCAGGTGCTTCGCTCAGACTGTGCCGTTAACTCTGCTAATCCACACAGGGGTGATGCAAAT
Organism: Danio aesculapii; assembly: GCF_903798145.1. NCBI lineage: Eukaryota > Metazoa > Chordata > Actinopteri > Cypriniformes > Danionidae > Danio > Danio aesculapii. Next base: position 24,379,108 of record NC_079457.1, read on the forward strand.
CAAACAGCTCAAATGTCGCCCGGTTCCAGGGGATTCAAAGCAACCAGCCTGGAGCCAAGCTGCACAGCTCTATCTACAGGAGAGCATCTGTCAGGAAGCTTTTCCGATTCCTTGAACACCCACCACCCACATCTTACCCGTCCCATAGACAACTGCACACCCAGTGACCTCATTTCTGCCTGTGAGCAACTCAGTTTACACCAACAAACTGCATAAATCAATTTTCTTAATCAGTATTTATCGCTTGATTTACAATTTTAAAACAAGACTACTTAGATTATTTCAATGTGATGTCACTGGCACATAAACTTCTCCTGCTTGCTATGAAACTATTTCATAACTGTAACAAGAAGCAATTTAATCATAACTTAATGCTAAAACAGCTATCATAACATTATTTATCAATTTGTGGCTCTTGTTGGATTCTTAAAAGCTATAGAAATTAAAAACGTAATACAGGAAATACGTTGAGACCATTGTTTTTGTTTACATCCCTCAAAATGGTCTATATGTACACGTATTAAACTGTATTTCAAGAGTTCACACTTAGCTGATAATTAATTATAAACTTGTTTGCCATTCTGTCCCGCAAGAGAGCCCTGAGCTCATAAGATCCTCGAACCAGGGGCTCCCTCCCGTTGCAAGGCGAGAGGGGAGTTTGAGCTCAGGTAGATCTCGAGAACTCCCCTGCTGTAGTAACCAATGAACAGATAGTGATTGCTCTTAAGAGATAACTACTTACTAGGAGCATGTCAATGGTGCCGATTTGGATGAGTCAATTAACTTAAGTTGCATGTTTTTGGACGGTGGGAGGAAACCGGGGAACCCGGGGGAAACCCACGTGAGCACGGGGAGAAAGTGCAAGCTCTACATAGAAACGTCTGCTGGTTTGGTAAAGCCTGGAACCAGACATTCTTGCTGTGAGGCAACAGTTCTAAGCACTGGGCCACCGTGTCACCCATCTAGGAAGAAGGAGGAGTCGAGGTGGAAGGGGGGATTCTTCAAAACGAAGATAGCGCTGGTACGTAACCCAGGGTATTTGTAGTGGATTAGGAGTCGTCTGATTGGTTGCATTGAGAATTGGATAATACGGATCCAGCCCCTAGCAATCATAAGCATGTGATCCTCTCGAAATTAGTTTATAAATAAACTTCCCATATTATCATGTTATTAAATTATATTGAAAAGGAAAACAAAACATGCAAAAATAATAATGAAATAAATAAATGCATTTTATTTTGTTTTTATTATTAGCAATGTTGTGAATTTATTTTTCAAATATGTCCTAAGAGCTATTATATTTTGTCTGCATCATGATGACAGTACATAAAATTCTACTAGTTTTGCAAGATACAAGTAGTGTAATTTGTAACTATGTAAGTTTAGTTAAATAGCCACCAACCCCCCCCCCCCCCCCCCCCCCCCCCCCCCCCCCAAAAAAAAGACAGTGGCTGCGTCCAAAACCGCATACTTCCATAGTATACAGTACGCTAAAATCAGTATGTGAGCCAAGTAGTTTGTCCGAATTCATAGAATTCGAAAATCAGTATACAAGAAGTACCCGGATGACTTACTACTTCCGGCGAGATTCTGAAGTGCGCATCCCATGGACGCTGCGCTATCCCATGATGCCCCGTGAGAGAATTCATAAATGGGAGTGAAGCGACGCAACTGACGCAGGTAGGTCACATGACCATGACAAAATGGTGGATGTAGTACGCCCGAATTGCATTCATACTTCTTACATTCATTCTGTATACCTTTCTAATGGCCGAGTAGTACGTTTAAATTCAAATGCTGTACCTACTGAGTAGTAGGCGGTTTCAGACACAGCCATTTACTTTAGAGTGTATTTTAAAGGCTTTGTTGTTTATAAAATACAAAGCAATGTGTGCTCATGCTTCATGTTATTTTTTCATACATCTTACTTTGATTATATACAGCTACTCAGCCAACATGAAAACGACAGTCATATTTCCTAGTTCCTCCAAAAGGCATGCCCTCAAAAGGCTCTGATTGGTCAGCTAACACAATGTGCTATGATTCGCGGATCAGCTCCTGGTCACCAGAAAAAAGCATCACGCCTCTAATAGCAAGCGATTTTGCGATGGATAAATACTGTCAGTCAGAGCAGCTGTTAGCCATATCAGTTTGAGCCTGCTTCCAACAGAAAATGAAGAGGACACAGCTGAACCTCACACCTGCTCTCTAAAATACAATCTGACCAGTGTCTTTCATATATAATTGGGTTATAAGCATGTGTAAGTAATATAAAACGTTCACATATCTTTTGCGCGTTGGTTATTTGAGATGTAGAATGCTAATAATAATAATAATAGTAATAATAATAATAATAATAATAATGATAATAATAATAATAATAGGAAATACTGTAAAAATGTAATAAATAATTATAATTTTGTCTTAAAATATATATATATATATATATATATATATATATATATATATATATACACACACACAGTCAACTAACCAATATAAGTTACATATTAACATGCTATACACAATTAATAAAACTTTACAATTATAAGAAGAAAAGTTCAAATAAATTCAGACTATTAATAAAACAAAATAACAAAAGCAAGTAAATAAACACAAAAGAACAATATAACAATTTTACAATTTAATTCAAGACCACATTATGCGATTTTATTAGCTAGTTATTTATCTGGGTTAATTAATATCATAATTCACTCTGTTTCTATGACTTAACCAATCCGAGTACATTAGACTAAACTTACCTTTGCACTGGCCTAAATGCTCCACCTTGATCTCCTTATCTTGTCGGCATGCAATGGTCTTCAGCTGGCACCGGTCTGCATAGGTGACCCCATCAGAACCACATACCTGTCCACAAACATGTCAATTATTAAAATAGAAAGCATCATTAGAACATGTGTTGAGAGTGTGCAGGTCTATATGAGCTCACCTTGGTCTTGTTTTTCTCGTCACAATCTGGTGAAGGACACTCACAGTGAGCCTGTCCATTCACCTCCACACATGAAGACCCAAAGTGGCACACAAGCTCAGCACAGGACTTGGGAGCCTTAGGTCCTGTTGAATAGTTAATGCATAATCTGTATTTACTACTTTTGGGGTATAAAAGCACATACAGTGGAGATCAAAAATGGAGAACAACCTACAGAACATTTCCTAAATTTTGAGGTCACCATTTAAGTCTATTTATTCGCGATCTTAAGTTACTGAAACTCTCTGAAAGTAGGTTGTCTATAGCATTAGGAAATGGTCACTACAATTCTTGGAACTTGTTTGTGTGGATAAAGCGGCAACCTCCCGCTCTACCTCGTGAAGCAAATATGGAAGTAACTGAAACTGCAATTCAGCGAAATTCCGCTAGTCCTGGCTCCAAAATAGAGCACATTTCTATTGAGCCCAATGTTAAAAAGGCCAGATGACATGACATGCTGTGTGCACTTATTGTGCTGACAAACCATTCACGTGGCATCCATTTCCCAGGTGAGTGAAATTCTATACTTATACCATCTCTATAAATGTATTAGTCAAAATATTTGTTTTTATGTAAGTGAAATCCCAGCATTCGCAATAGCAATATTTGCTGGTCATTTCAGCATGGGCTACATGTTATAACACGCAGCCGATGACCTCCACCACTGAAATTCATCAGAAAGATGGCCTAGCATCAGTAGCAGAGCTGGGACCTTGTCTGGCACAGAAGTCTCCTCTTTACTCTGACATCTGAGCGCTGGGCTGTGCCGCCTGGCCTGCAGCACTGACTGGCTTCCTTTTCTGCACTTTCATGTGGCAGCTTTTATCTGGCAGGAACGCGGCAGGAACACTGGGATTGTTGGGTTCATTAAGCTCTTCACTTCCTGTCAATAGCTGACAGTGACTCCATATTTCTCACCGAGGCGACACAGGGGGCGACGTCAGGAGAGAATTTCACTGTCACCCCTGATGTGTCTTTGAAGACTCAACTTTGAACTTCATTGATTTCATCAGATTGTAGGGTATCATTCTATATATCAGTTTATTATTTTTATTATAAATAAAATTTTGTTTAAGTATATATACACTTAAAAAAAATTATATATAATTTTACTTTATATAAAATAAAACTTTTTTTGTCTGAAATAAAATCTATCTATCTATCTATCTATCTATCTATCTATCTATCTATCTATCTATCTATCTATCTATCTATCTATCTATCTATCTATCTATCTATCTATCTATCTATCTATCTATCTATCTATCTATCTATCTATCTATCTATCTTTTTATTATTAATTTAATTGCATTCATGTCACCTCATATGTCTTGTTAAACAGTCAATTTATAAATAAACAGTAAATCTATCTAAATGCTAACTTAGTTTTTTTCTTTGCCAACTTTGTTGTTCAAGAGGAATTTTGCTGAACTAATCTGAGTGTAAGATATTCTTCCTGATATTATTTCAGTTCATATAAAAAAGCGCATGTAGCTGGGCCACATAATGTAAAAAAAGTGTTGTAAATAAAAGATAAATTTCTGAAAATCTGATTTTCTGTCTGCGTGTCTGTCTGTCTGTCTGTCTGTCATAAAACACATATATAAAATCTATTGTTTTAATGTGTAATATAATATATAGTTTATACTAATGATAAAGATAATATTCTGTTTGTTTGATAACTATTAGATGACAGTATAAGCACTCTGTAAACTGGACATGTAAACCTCTATAATTGGTCAATGTACACTAAATGGGCTCTATTTTAACGATCTAGGCACAAAGTCTAAAGCGCAGCATGCAAAAGCATTAAGGGCGTGTCCGAATCCACTTTTGCTATTTTAAGGATGGAAAAATGGTTTATTAACTAATTATAATTATTAATTTCGTTTGTTAAGCGCAAAGATTTGTTTCAAAACTATTTATAAATTCAGTTCTAATTTCCAGGAAACGAATAAATAAACAATAATAACAAGGGGGATCAAAAAAAGGAGTTATATCCAAACACACGTGCTATACCCCACATGGTCCAAAACCTGACAGGTGGACAAATCTAAGCTTGTTGTTATTACAACAAATATAAATATGCATATAATAAATAATACTACTTACAATAATAACAGTATACAAAAGCAAGTTGTCGTGAATAAACTGAAAAAGCCCCCCGAGATGAAGAAGGCATGGAGGTATTGATTTTTATATTTATGTAGAAAATAATAATTTAATATTTATATTAATTTATTAAGTAATATTTTATTTCTTTAATTATTTTTCATTTGTAAAGATATTTTCGTATTGCTGGACATCTTGCGTGTTTTAAGCAATGTGTAAGCGAGGCACACAACTAACATGCTCTGCGCTATACTTTAGACCTGCTTTCAGCTGGTCTATCGCACAGTCTATTTTACTTCCTCAAAATAGCAACGTGGAAACAATGCGCCTTAACACACCTCTTTTCTAGACTGAAACACCCATGAGTCCACAAAGTGGCGCAAATGGATTTGCTATTGGAACAACGTGGTGGAAAATGGGAAAATTAAGTTTGCGCTGATCTGAAAATAGCAACACATCGGAGCAAACGCGTCTTGTGCCTTATTGCACCGGATATATGATAGGGCCCTATACGTCTATCAAACATAACAACGATAAAACACCAATATAGTTTAATTAATCAATCAATTTGGCAACAACAAATTGTTAATCACTACCTCACACCATCTTATGCTTACTTCCCTTATCACATATGTCAGATTCGAACCCACACCCCACTCACAGCTTACCACAACATCACGTTTCCTGACACCGAAAGCCTTATTAGTCGCCATACTTTTGCTCAACAAAGGCTATTAATTAACCATCGCTGTCACTTCTACATGTGTCCAACATTGCGAATAAACAGACCTAATTACACACTTCCTAAAACCACAGCCTTAGAAGTGTAATCTTAGAGAGATTGTCTGAGTTTTGTGCTAATTAAAAGTTACCGACGTTACCTTTGTCACAGCCGCTGACTCCCATCTTGCTGCCATCGGGGCACACGTTGCATTTCATGCCCTTAACTCCAGGCTTACAGGAGCACAGGCCTGACATCTGCTCGCAGTCGTCACGAACCGAACCCACTCCATCACAGTTACATGCTGATGAAGAGGGAGAGAAAGAGAGAGAGGCCTGTCAGCCTTATCTGCTTCAACAGTTTTGATTAGATTCCTTGTCTCTTTCTCTTCAATTTCACTCCGACAAAAACATCCACACATCCGGCAAATGCATGCAATCTGGAGCTGCTCCAATCTGTGACCCCACAGCTCCAGCAATAGCGCTCGCTCTGTCGATGACCACCGCAGTTCAAACCTGGGTCAAGATGCCCAGGGGTGAAAGCGAATGTGGCTCGCAGAATGTGCTAATGCTCCCAGGACCCCTGGGATGGAGCACAAACTGTTTCAATCACGCTTGTTTTTTCCCGACAAACACACATAAACGGGGGTTATTGGTCTGTAGGCAGAACTTATAGGTCAGGCCACGTTGCGCTCTCATGCAGTTCCCATTACCCCACAGTGGCTCGGAGGCTTAACTCCAAATGCTTGTTTTGACAGAAATCGCATTTGCGGATGGCACACGTTAAATGAGTAGCTTGTCACTTCGGATTTGGGATTAGAAAGGAACGTTTAACACATTTAACAGAAAATGCCCTGAGAGCACATATATATATGTATCGCCGGGATAGGGAGAGGAGAGTGATGCTTACGTGTGCAGCCGCTCATGTTTTCTGTGACGATGCCGCGGAAGTTCCAAAATCCAGGCTCACAGCGGTCACACTTCAGTCCGCCGACGCCAGGCTTACAGGAGCACTGGCCGGTTGAGGGGTCACATGTGCCTCCGTATGAGCCGTAATGATTGCACTGACACACACCTGAAGGAAAAAAAATATGTTTTTAGTGGAGTTCACAATCTAGAACTTGATGTTCAATTAATGTGTGAATAGCTTATAATGAACTTCTAAAAAATGGATCTTTACGGACTTCCAAGGTTGTCTGTGTAAGCCAAGCGGCAACCTCTCGCTCTCTCTCATGAAGCTAATACGGAAGTAACTGAAACTGCAATTCATCGAAATTCTGTTAGTCCTGGCTCCATAATAGAGCACATTTCCATTGACCCCATTGTTAAAATGGCCAACTTTACAGCAGAAAAAAAGGTGTTTACAGCCTGGTACAAAGAACGATTTTGGTGTATATAGCTAATATAATCCTTCATGACAACTGTGAGGGGGTGAATTTTTTTATAACTCATCTGTTTCATTTTATTAAGTTATATTGGGTCTGCATAATTATGGGTGTGGCCACTTGAATGACAGCTAGGTCTTGCTGATTGCAGTCATGTCACCTCAGCTAATTCCGGCTAATTAGCCACTGAACTCGACACATACATCGTAAAAATACATCATATTTTTGTTTTGATTTATGTGGTTTTACACAGTCAGTTGCCTTTTGGAATTATTTCTTACAATTATCAGATGATATGGCATGCTGTGTGCACTTAATTGTGCTCACAAACCATTTAAGTGGCTTCCATTTCCAGGTGAGTAAAATTATATACTCATACTATCTCTATAAATGTTTTTTTTTATTTAAGAATGTTAATCATTAATTAGCATTTTCCTCCTGTAGAAAAGAATCATAAAAATAATGCTTAGTGGCTCGATGTATTATAACTGTGTTTTTTTAAAGACTAAACACTTTAATGATGCAGTACACAAGCAAGCACAAATGGTCAAAACATAAACGAGTCGCAGGTAATGAAGTATTAAGCGTTTCTCCCAAAGAAAAGCCAGTCTATAAGCAGTGCTCGCAGGCACTGAAGCTCACGCTCCACCTCTATTTGGTAACCCCCGGTCGCCGCGATGACGTGCAAACAAAATGGCGAAGTTTGGCCACAAACTCATAGCTCATTTGCGCACTTCGGAAACTTATGGGTGACGTAATGGATACTAAGTCCATATCTTTTACAGTCTATGGTATAAGCCTGTAAACTGATTTTCAGGTGAGGAATTCCAAAGGACAAGAAATTCTTCAGCGGTGTTCCATTTAATTTGAGCTTATAATGAATCTGTAAAAATTGGATGTTTATAGACTTCCTAGATTGTCTATTTAAGCTTTTTATTATAATTGTTCAAGATGCATTTATAAATGTGTGTCAATGTTACACTCTTTAGAACTTCCTGGCAAAACATCCCAAGTCCTTCACCTAAAAATCAGTTTATACTGATTACACTGAAAGCATCCCAAACAATTATTGTCACGATCATCAGCGATCATAACTCCCAGATCGCTGGATCTCACACACAAACACACATGGACTACAATTCCTCCATTAATGGACTACATATTCAGTCATGCCACGCACATACTCACACCTGCTCCAAGTCTCTACTGATTACACTCGCACCACCTGAGCATTGTCAAAGACTGATTACAGACACTACTTAAACAGCACACACTCTCATTTCCATTGCCGAGTCTTGTTTATCTGTAAAGTGACATTACAACGCATTTCCCTTAGTCTTGTTCCTCCGTGTTTTGACCTTTGCCTGGTTTCCCTTTCTCCTTGTCTGCCGCTTGTCTACCGACCTCTTGCCTGTGTTTGACTATGATTCTGGACTGCCTTTATACATCTGTTTGCACCTGTGTTGACCATTGCTTCCCTGACTTCGAATAAACCTGCAAATGGATCCTAAATTTCAGTTGTCTGTGTCACTCCCCGTGTTACAATTATAATGTTTTCGGATAACACAGAAAGAGGATTTCTGTACTATAAAGTTAGTCACACAAGAAAATGGATCGACTATAGCTTCACACAGAACCATACAATCAATAGTTTCAAATGTGCTTTACAATCAAACTATTCTTATGTTGTTTGTTTGTTTTTATTTTTTCTTTCATTTTACTGACTTCATCGACATGGCATGATGCCAGTAAACTGAAGAGCTTGTGTAAGTATATTTAAATTGCTATGGTCAGATACTTTCTTTTCCACCTTTTTTTATCCCTGCTGTCATTTGCATTTCTTTTGGTATTGAGTGGCTCAACTCAAGGCACATATTTACATATTAATATTCATCAAGCACAAGTAAAAAGTTCATGTCTGCAGTTCATGTAATGACCACCAGTGTCACTAATAGCTGAACAGACTTTTTAATTCTCACAATTGTCAGAACTGCCTGCTCATTATTACTAGTCATTAAATAGGAATTGTAAGATATATACTCAAAATTGTGAGAAAATAATTCAAAATTACAAAACTAATTGTCAAATTTATTGGCAGAAACTTGAAAATCTGACTTATTTGCAATTCTGACTTCTTTAGAGAGTTGTGAGATATAAACCCTTTAATTGTTTTTATGCAGTGGAGGAAACAAACTTCCATAACTCTTTTAATACACAGTTGAAGAGACAAATCATTAGGAGGACCACATAGGTCCATACAGATGCTTTGTTCGCTTACTTTCTGCATAATTAAAAATATATATAATGTTTATACATTTACATTCTTACAGAGAGATATAAATGAGCTCCATTTAATTTTTATTGGCCACATAGCAAAGAAAAAACGGCGGTATAAAATGTTAGGTTAAACCAGTTGCATTGACAGTGGATAAAAAGAATGAATGCTCAATTTCTAATACGGCTAGGGCAGACTTATTTGCTTCAGCAACTGTTGGACAAATGTTACATCATCTAATTAACATTCATGGACCTATAACATGCTCTCTTCTCAGTTCAGATCCCACATCCCTGCTTTTTATTCATTAAGCCTTGTTAGGACAGAGTTCGAGGCCTTTACCACCACTAGATATGTAAGAAAGACTTTTAATGACACCATTAATATGAATATGAATGTCCATTAATTTAAAATAGCTCTTATCTTCACCAAGGCTATATTTATTTTTTCCAAAAACCGTAAAAACAGTAAGGTTGTGAGGCATTAGATAGTCAAATGATCCACTTCGCACTGTAATGTATTTTAAAAGCAATTATCAATTATTTCGAGAATTATTAGAAACAATATTTGGTAGTACATTTGGTGCTCAAGAAACATTTCTAAGGATGTGTTCTCGTTTCTTTTAATCATTTTTTTCCTGGTTCACTTATTGTTCATACTATAATTTTTATGCCTGAAGGTAAAACAAAAAGACTTACTGAAGTTCCAAAACAATGCTGTGCTAACGCTAAGCGAAACATGATTATTTTACTGTATGTGCATTTTACTTCCCCTTCCAAAAAAGTAACCAAGCATTTAATGAGCTTCAGCTTTTAGAGTTAAATGGCATTTACATATATCATTTAGCAAATTACACTTTCATTTATATAAAGCAACTTCAAAATGAAGATAAAAGAAGCACTTGCGTATTGTATTATGCTAATATTACTAAATTAACTAAAATTAACTTGGAAAAATGCATGAATGTATGCATTTCTAGTTAACCTATTACCCAGACTGACTTAAGATGTGCCTTCTGCCATGTACTCTTGGTCAGTCATAAGCAATTGACCATATGCTTTTAATTATATACCGAATCATGGGGTAGAAAACAATGACATTGCTATTCAAAGGACATCATATGACACCAGTAATTGTTCTTGCATGATCAAAAACGTATGCATGTTGAATGCATAAGATTGTTAAAACCCCACTGGAGGGAGGGATTTTCCATGAAAAACAAGTTAGAAATGAATGGTGGAGAATCAGCTGATTTAAATGAAAAATAGAATAAGTAATGTGGTTTTGAAGTACTCAGGACTCTGAAGACTGGAGCAGACATGAGCTGAAGTCATGTCATGTCATATCTTATCATATATGTATCTTTAATGCATTTTATCCTTGGCTATGCATCGCATTGGTGTTATTTGCAAATGCACTTCCCACATACACTCACCGGCTACTTTATTAGGTACACCTGTCCAACTGCTCGTTAACAAAAATTTCTAAAGAGCCAATCACATGGCAGCAACTTAATGCATTTAGGCATGTAAATGGTCAATACGATCTGCTGCAGTTCAAACCGAGCATCAAAATGAGGAAGAAAGGTGATTTAAGTGACTTTGAAGGACTGGAAATTTCACGCACAACCATCTGTAGGGGCTTGCAGAGAATGAGGAAAAAATATATCCAGTGAGCAGCAGTTCTGTGGGCACAAATGCCTTGTTGATGCCAGAGGTCAGAGGAGACTGGCTCATCAAAATTGGACAATGGAAGATTGGAAAAACGTTGCCTGGTCTGATGAGTCTCGATTTCTGCTGCAACATTTTAATGGTAGGGTCAGAATTTGGCATCAACAACATGAAAGCATTGATCCATCCTGCCTTGAATCAACGTTTCAGGTTGGTGGTGGTGTAATGGTGTGGGGGATATTTTCTTGGCAGACTTTTGGACAATGAGACATGACAAAGAGTTCACTGTACCCAAATGGCCTCCACAGTCACCAGAACTCAATCCAATAGAGCACCTTTGGGATGTGGTGAAACGGTAGATTCGCATCATGGATGTGCAGCAGACAAATCTGCAGAAACTCCATGATGCCATCATGTCAATTTGGACCAATATCTCAGAGGAATATTTCCAGTACCTTGTTGAATCAATGCCATGAAGGATTAAGGCAGTTATTAGGTACACCCCCTAGTAAGGTGTACCTAATAAAGTGGCCGGTGAGTGTATATGCATAATATAATATAATATAGTATAATATAATATAATATAATATAATATAATATAATATAATATAATATAATATAATATAATATAAAATAATATAATATAATATAATATAGGCGACGCGGTGCTGTAGGTAGTGCTGTCGCCTCACAGCAAGAAGGTCGCTGGTTTGAGCCTCGGCTGGGTCAGTTGGCATTTCTGTGTGGATTTCGGATGTTCTCCCTGCGTTCGCGTGGGTTTCTTCCGGGTGCACCGGTTTCCCCCACAGATAAAAGACAAGTGGTATAGGTGAATTGGGTCGGCTAAATTGTCCATAGTGTATGAGTGTGAATGAGTGTGTATAGATGTTTCCCAGATATGGGTTGCAGCTAGAAGGGCATCCACTGAAACATATGCTGGATAAGTTGGCGGTTCATTCCGCTGTGGCGACCCCAGATTAACAAAGGGACTAAGCCGACAAGAAAATGAATGAATCATATAATATAATATAATTCTTTCTTTCGTTTCCCCCCTCTTTTAGGACTAAATTAAGGTAAATCACTCAATAGATAAAGGTATACGTACTAGGACATCCAGCCTGTCCAACACCCAGGGCTGCGGTTTTGTTATCTTCACAACATCCATAAACTGTTTGGCTACAGTGCTGGGAGGCAACAAGCTCTGGAGGTGGTGATACGATAGCTAGACAGAAGATACACAGCAAACACACACACACAGAGAAAGAGAGAGAGAGACGTATTGAGATCCACAGCATTCTTAAGACAAATTAAACTAAACAATTCAAGCTGAAATGCAATTTAGTACAACACAATAAGAATCGCTTAAGGAGCAAGAGGTGGGAGAGCCTGCATCTGGCTGCCAGATAACAATTCTATTTACAAATCCTGACACCAATTCAAAATCAGGAAAAAATGATGCTATTACCAGCCGTGAAAACAAACAATAGGCCTCTCGTTGAATGTCTGGTGGGTGACATTTGACACATTCTCAGGGGCCTGTTGTCTCCATTTGTTCTAGCGCCGTTTACACCTACACTGCAGTGTCAAACAAAGATTTATGGACTCCGTGCTTATGGACGCAAATGCACAGGAGCGCAAATCAGGACGCGTGGAAGTCAGTCCACTCTCCTTGTAACCTAATTACACCATTCTGGCTCTCATGCGGAGGAAGTTTTTTTTTTCAGTGCTTAACTATAATATTGTGCTGGAAGCAGATGGCAGGTGCCTATTTGTCTTATCCGTGCTGTCATTTTTTTTTTCTCTCTCAGTCTTTCTGTTTGAGCGCTTCTTTTCTGGGCCATTGGGCCAAATAGTTGTGAGGTGGTAGGTATGTTGTAGTCAACTGTAATGGCCAGCACTGTGACTGTGATAATAAAAAAGTAAACCAGTGTGTTTGAGAATTCAGTCCTTTTTTTTGGCCATATGTTGTGACATAACATGCTGTTTTGGTGCTGTTTAGATAGTCTAACAGCAGCCATACATGTTTCGACACACGTTTTTAAACATTTACATTTAGCAAACGCTTTTGTCCAAAGTGACTTACAATTGAGGAGGCATTCAATGATTCGACAAGAAGAGGTAATACACACAATAAGTGCTAGTTATACTAAGTAACTTGTTTGTTCTCAGAGAATTTAGTGCTAGGGTAAGAGTGCTTGATGTTTTTTTCTTTTTTGAGAGAGAGAGAGAGAGAGAGAGAGAGAGAGAGAGAGAGAGAGAGAGGGAGGGAATTTTTACAGGTGGTTTGTCAAGCCCACTCACCTGTGTGAAGCACACTTCATAAATGCACAGTGTTTGTGTCAGTTAATGTGTCAGTGAGATGAATAAATGTGTTTTCTACAGATGGATTGTGAAGCCCATTCACCTGTGTTAGGGTGGCTTGTTTGGCTACCCCCATAGTTCAGATGGCAGTTCACACATAATCAAATTATTTGTAGCCGAATTTGTTTAAAATGAACCAAAAAATGTCAATGATCCATTGTGAACTCACCCTTTGTCACGGATTGGTCAGGCTCTCACGATCCCCACTCACGAAGATCACCATCACCTGACTTCTAATGAGCACACAGCTGCATCACATTCACGAGCACCAGATAAAAGCACAGCACTCCAGTCGCTCATTGTCCGGGCTCGTCTCGACGAAAGCGGACAACTGAGCGACCACTCAGCGTAGTCATCCTCAGCTAAAACAAACGCTTTACTTACCTGTTCTCTTTGTATTCCTCCTAGTCTTCCTGGTCCACCCGAATCGTCCTGTCTTCCAGTCCTTCCAAGTCTGTGTCATCCTCTGTCAGCTGTATCTGGTGTGTGCTGTCCATCCTCGTGTATTCCTGTTACCCAGCCACGGAGGAAAAGACCCCAACATCATTCCTGATCCTCCTGGCTATCCTTCATGTGCTCCTTGTTGTCATTTAATAAACACCCTAACGTTTCCTTACCTCTGTCTCCTGTCCGCTTCATAACAGAAGCCCGGACCAATAACGACGACAACATGAGCACCCCCGATCACTTTCAAGAGCTGGTGGACCAGTTGCAGCGGATTCTACAGCCACCAGCTCCACTTTCCAACGCACCACCAGCACCGAGCACTTCCGCCTCCACAGTTTCTTCTTCGGCCCTTCCTTCCAGTCCCATGGCCCGACCAGCGCCCTACTCAGGCGGAGCGGGGGAGTGCAATGGTTTTCTGTTACAATGTTCCCTCATATTCGAAATGCAACCTTCTCTATATCCCACAGATAAGTCAAAGATCGCCTACATCGTATCACTACTCTCTGGCCTGCACTTAAATGGGCTGAGACGATCTGGAACCAAGCCGGGCCGGTCATGAATTCCATCACTACCTTCACGGAGTATTTCAAAGAGGTGTTTGGACGTTCTGATGGGGAAGTAGCCGCTGGAGAGCAGCTGTATCATCTAAAGCAAGGTACTCTATCTACACAGGAATATGCTCTCCGGTTTCGCACTCTAGCAGCTGCAAGTGGATGGAATGAGAGATCGTTGTTGACCACGTACCGGCTCGGCTTGGAACCCACTCTCCGAATCCAGCTGGCCACATTAGATGATACTATGGGTCTGGAGAGATTCATCCAACATTCTCTCCGATGTTCCGATCGTCTCCGTTCCTATCAACAGGACACCATCACCCCCCTCGTCTGCACTCCTCCAATCGCCTGAGTCAACAGCCTCTCCAGAACCAGAACCCATGATAATAGAGTCTGGAAGACTGACATCAGCGGAACGACAGAGGAGGCTGACCCGGGGTCTGTGTCTATACTGCGGTGTCAGTGGACACACCCGTATGGAGTGTCCCCTTCGTCCCATTCGGACTTCAGTGAGTGTATTCAGTACGAATATTGAACAATGTAAACCACTTACTACCACCGTACAAATAACTACTGCCTCTATTTCTCTCCTTGTCACAGCCCTCATCGACTCCGGGTCAGCAGGGAACTTCATCTCCCAATCCCTCTGTCGTCAACTCCACCTACGTACTGAGGCGTCCTCGCATATATACCAGATACAACCGATAACCCAGTGCACTCGATCTTCGACCCGTATCCATCGACAATGCGAAGACATCCTTCTTCAAGTGGGGTTGTTACATCAAGAGAGGATTCAATTTCTGGTTCTGGAGGGTGCAAATATGGACATCATTCTAGGGCGCCCGTGGCTGGTGAAGCACGATCCCATCATCTCTTGGGGCACAGGAGAGATAAAGAAATGGGGATCTGGATGTACACCTACCTGTTTTCCAAATCTCCCTCTTCAAGGTCGGAACCCCATTTCTTTGTTTACAACATCGGTCGAGAGTCCTCCTGAGAAGCAGTCTATCCACATTCCTAAGGAGTACAGCTCCTTTCATGATGTCTTCTGCCCCAAGAGAGCTTCCCAGCTACCGCCGCATCGGCCATGGGACTGCGCGATCGACCTAGTTCCAGATGCCCAGTTGCCAAGAGGTAGGATCTACCCGCTCTCGCTTCCAGAGAATCAGGCAATGGAAGATTACATAAGGGAGGCTCTGAGTCAGGGGTACATACGTCACTCAAAATCACCAGCCGCCTCAAGCTTCTTCTTTGTGGCCAAGAAGGACGGAGGGCTGCGTCCATGCATCGACTACAGGGTCCTAAATAACGGTACAGTAAAATACCGATATCCCCTTCCTCTGGTACCAGCCGCTTTGGAACAGCTCCGAGAAGCTAAAGTCTTCACTAAATTGGACCTCCGCAGCGCGTATAATCTGATAAGAATACGTGAGGGGGACCAATGGAAGACAGCATTCGTGACCCCTACTGGCCACTATGAATATGAGGTCATGCCTTACGGTCTGGTCAACGCCCCCTCCGTATTCCAAAACTTCATTCATGAAGTCCTCCGGGGAGTTTCTTCACCACTTTGTAATAGTGTACATAGATGACATCCTCATTACTCCCGGAGTGAGGCCGAACATCGCCAACACGTTGCGGAGGTCCTACACACATTGAGAGAACATCACCTCTACCTCAAAGCGGAGAAATGCTCATTCCACCAGAAGTCGATTCATTTCTTGGGATACATCATTGACCAAAACCGGTATACGTATGGATGGGAAGAAAATTGAGGCTGTTCTATCCTGGTCAGAACCCACTTCCATTAAGGAGCTCCAGAGGTTTCTTGGGTTTGCTAACTTTTATAGACGGTTTGATCAAGGACTACAGCAGGATTACATCACCTCTCACTAATCTCCTCAAGGGTAAACCCAAAGGACTGGAGTGGACCAAAGAAGCAGCCGCAGCCTTCCGCCTTCTTAAGAAGGAGTTCACAAGGGCCCCACTCCTGACTCATCCTGACCCAAATCTTCCTTTCGTGGTGGAAGTGGACGCATCCACCACCGGCGTCGGGGCAGTATTATCCCAACATCATGATACACCCCCCCGACTGCATCCCTGTGCCTATTTCTCTCGGAAGTTGAGCCCGGCGGAGCAGAATTACAGCATAGGAGACAGGGAGCTTCTAGCAATCAAGCTAGCCTTGGAGGAGTGGCGTCACTGGTTGGAGGGAGCCAAACATCCGTTCCAGGTGATCACAGATCACAAAAACCTCCAATATATCAAAGAGGCCAAGAGACTATGTCCACGTCAAGCCAGATGGTCACTTTTCTTCTCACGTTTTGATTTCTCCATTTCCTATCGTCCAGGACCCAAGAATCTAAGAGCAGACGCTCTCTCTCGTTTACACGAGCATCACGATCATGAAGAACTCCCAACGAAGATTCTTCCCGAACACATCTCCATTTGTCCGATCACCTGGAACGCTCCTCCAGTCGTTGCCACTCCGGAAGCCCCTGCTCCGCCGGGATGCCCTCCTCATCGGCAGTTCATACCACCTGAACACCGGGTAGATCTGATCCACTCCTTACATACCTCGCTAGGCACTGGACATCCAGGGATCAACAATACTCTCTCGCTAGTATCCCAACGATTCTGGTGGCCAAACATGGCAAGGGATGTGAGGCAATATGTTCAGGGCTGTAAGGACTGTGCCCAATCCAAGAGCCCACGTCATCTACCCGCTGGAAAGCTCCATCCCTTGCCGATTCCGAACCGTCCCTGGTCACACCTAGGAGTGGACTTTATCACTGACCTCCCCTCGTCAGAAGGTAATACCTGTATTCTGGTCATCGTAGATAGATTCTCAAAGTTTGTCAAACTAATCCCTCTGAAAGGTCTTCCCACAGCCTTTGAAACAGCCGACAATATCTTTAATCAAGTCTTCAGGTCATTTGGTATTCCAGAAGATATTGTGTCGGACAGAGGTCCACAGTTCATCTCACGTCTATGGAAAGCCTTCTTCAAGCTCCTAGGTGTGGCCGTCAGCCTCTCTTCTGGATATCATCCCCAAACCAACGGGCAGACAGAGAGGAAGATTCAGGAGGTGGGACGGTTCCTGAGGACCTTCTGCAGTGGTCACCAGAGCTCCTGGAGCCAGTATTTGGGCTGGGCAGAATATGCCCAAAATTCACTGCGGCAACCCTCCACCGGACTCACGCCATTCCAGTGCGTCCTGGGCTTCCAACCACCGCTCTTTCCCTGGGATGGCGAACCATCTGATGTCCCCGCAGTGGATCACTGGTTCCGGGAGAGCGAGAGAGTCTGGACGAGGCTCATCAACATCTGCAGAGGGCAGTCCGTCGAAGCAAGGTAACCGCCGATAGAAGAAGGTCTGAAGAACCCAGATACACACCCGGACAAAAGGTGTGGCTATCCACCCGGGACATACGCATGCGACTGCCCTCTCGCAAGTTAAGTCCCCGATTGTTGGTCCCTTCACCATCGTGGAACAGGTTAACCCCGTCACCTACAAACTACAATTACCCTCTCACTACCGTATTCACCCTACATTCCACGTATCACTCCTGAAACCCTATCACGATCCTGTTCTTCCCTCCACAGAGCCTGACCACGAAGAGGAACCCCCTCCTCCACTGCTCCTAGAAGAAGGAGCCGTCTACGCAGTGAAGGAGATCTTGCGTTCCCGACGTCGTGGTGGCCAGTTGGAGTACCTGGTGGACTGGGAAGGGTACGGCCCCGAAGAAAGGACATGGGTTCCCAGAGCTGATATTCTCGATCCTAGTCTCATGGTGGAGTTTCATGAGAGCCACCCTGAGTTCCCAGCGCCTAGAGGCAGAGGGAGACCACCACGGCGTCGGAGGTGTCGGCCCTCAGGAGCGGGCCCTGGGAGGGGGGTACTGTCACGGATTGGTCAGGCTCTCACGATCCCCACTCACGAAGATCACCATCACCTGACTTCTAATGAGCACACAGCTGCATCACATTCACGAGCACCAGATAAAAGCACAGCACTCCAGTCGCTCATTGTCCGGGCTCGTCTCGACGAAAGCGGACAACTGAGCGACCACTCAGCGTAGTCATCCTCAGCTAAAACAAACGCTTTACTTACCTGTTCTCTTTGTATTCCTCCTAGTCTTCCTGGTCCACCCGAATCGTCCTGTCTTCCAGTCCTTCCAAGTCTGTGTCATCCTCTGTCAGCTGTATCTGGTGTGTGCTGTCCATCCTCGTGTATTCCTGTTACCCAGCCACGGAGGAAAAGACCCCAACATCATTCCTGATCCTCCTGGCTATCCTTCATGTGCTCCTTGTTGTCATTTAATAAACACCCTAACGTTTCCTTACCTCTGTCTCCTGTCCGCTTCATAACACCCTTAGGCCTAATCCCAATTCTATTTTTGTACCCCTACCCCTTCCTCTTCCCCTTGGCGCTTGAAATAGAATGTGAAGGGGAAGGGCTTCAAAAATTACCACAAAGGAATGGGACACAACTACAACACCTGCACACGTCATCATATGACATCGCATTCCCCTGCTTTATATGAGATGGACGATCATGACTGCTGTAGTTATTCCAGTTGCGTTATATTTTGGTATTTATCTTTAGGAAATCACTGAAGGTAACACTATCATGTTATTATAACAATATAATGTGGTAATAAGATCATAACTGTACTGTGCATTTACACCGTAGCCTGATTCATGTAAACACACGAAAACAACATTAACATTATAGCAGACACTGTAAAAAGGTTCATTCCCAGCCACTAGACTTTTCTGACAGGGTATTCGAGTGTCATCGAGTGAATGTTCTGGGACTGCTGTACAAGAGTTATTATTAGGGATTATAGATAGCGATATTTAAAGTGTCACGGTTAAACACAAAGGCGGCTATGAATATATTAAAACATATGCTTGTTTGTTGTAAAAATTTGTAAAAATGACAAAAAATACTAATTTGTGCGTCTCCTGACTTCCGTGTGCAGCCATGATGTTGTTGTAGATGGTGTATATTGGAAAATTTTCATACCCCTTGGTTTCGAATGTCGTCCTGAAAAATCTCTGTTTGAAGGGCTATCAAGCCCTTCCCCTAAGCCCAACGTTTTTAGCTAAAAAGAATTGGGACACCCCTACCCCTTCACGTGAACACATAAAATGAGGGGTAGGGGTAAGGGGAAGGACTAAGGTGCTAGAATTGGGATTGGGCCTTAATATTATTTATGCTAAAAAACAATGTTGTTTAATATTTTTGTTGCATTATTATAAATAAAACAGATTCTCACTATACTGTATATATTAACTTTACTGGGTGAATAAAAACAATATCAATAAATAAACAAACAAACAATAAAAAAACATGAATTTGGGCTTTCAATTGATTCAAATATTTAATCGTGATTAATCTTATGATTAATCACAACTCAATTGCACATTTTATCTGTTTATATAATATAATATAATATAATATAATATAATATAATATAATATAATATAATACAATACAATATAATATAATATAATATAATATAATATAATATAATATAATATAATATAATATAATACAATATAATATAATATAATATAATATAATATAATAAAATATAATATATTATAATATAATATAATATAATATAATATAATATAATATAATATAATATAATACAATATAATATAATATAATATAATATAATATAATATAATATAATATAATATAATATAATATATTATAATATAATATAATATAATATAATATAATATAATATAATATAATATAATATAATATAATATAATATAATATAATATAATATAAGTTCCTTTACTCATAAAGCCCATTTAAAAACAGCCACAAGACTGACCAAAGTGCTGTACATAAAAATAAAACCCATGTATTGTAGAACAATAAAAACAAAACACACTGAAATTAAAAACCAAGAGACATAACAGCTACACATTTAGAAACAGTGCAATAGTCAAGACTCTACATCTATATATAAACTTTAATATTTTTTTGTTGATGCAATCTATTCCAACGGTAAACCTAATTACGCCATTCCAGCTCTCATACGGAGGAAATTTGTTTCGCTGTTTAACTATAATATTGTGCTGGAGGCAGATGGCAGGTACCAATTTGTCTTTTCCGTGTTGTCATTTTTTCCCGTATTGTTTTTTGCACTTCTTCTCTAGGCCATTGAGCCGGATGGTTGTGAGGTGGCAGGTTTGTGGTTCGCAGTTCAGAGCGAAGAGGACTAGGTTGTCGTAAATCAGAAGTGTACATATAATAGTGATGTGTCGCAGTGCCTTTCATAGCATTTTGTGGCTCCAGAGATGGGTTTTGTCCACACCTCATTAAACCTCTCCTCTTTGTAGTGAGTCTATTATGACAAAGGTGCTTTTAATTTGATCCTTTCTTCTCGTCTCGCTGTGATTCTTCACCATCCTCCCACCACACTCATTTGTTCTACAACACTATCTTTCCTGACACAACAAGGTGCTGCTAAGAGTGTGACTGATCGGCTTGGGTGTTTGTTTGTTTATTTATTTAATTGTTAATCGTGGATCATTGGTGAGGTTAATGACATGGATGTCCAATAATATCAAGTTGATATTATAAAACCCATAAGAATGTGATGTCACACTTTATTGAAATTGAGATTTAAGTATCATGGCTGTGGTAATCCACTGATGGTGATTTTCAACCAGTTGATTAGATTGAATAAATCCTATTTTTGAAATGAATGATGATTAAGTGTGTGTAAGTTGGTTTGTTGTTACTTAAAATCAAAGCAGTCAATTAAAATGAAAATATTATGTTAGGCACCTATAGCATTGTGATCAATTGGTCCATTTACAGGGTTCGAGGTGTCCCGAGTTTGAGTGCAGGCTTGTAGACCTTTCCCAATCCTATACCCCTTACTCTCTCCAACTTAATTTCCTGTCTACACATTATCCTATCACAATCAAAGCAAAAACGCAAAAAAAAAAAAATCTTTAAATATATATATAAAAATTAAAACATTACATGAAAAAACTTTAACAATGCTATTATTAGAAATGCTGCTTTGACATCTAGTTAAAATAAAATAGGTTGAAGTTTTATATATTCATATCTTGCTTTTATTTGTAATATTGTATGACATAGTAAGATCATTTATTCTTTTAAAGTCAAGCTCGAAATGTTTCATACCCCTTGCAAATTCTGACCTAAAGTTACTTTTAATCAACCAGCTAGTTTTTTTTTATTTAATTAATTTTTTTTGACCGGAAATAACAGAAATTTCTAAAAGGATGTACAAGAGGCCTCATTGTGGAAAAAATATATATTTCCAAAGTCCCTTTAAGGTAAGCAATTTCACTCGACGGCCATCTTTGAAACACCTCTCGGCCAGTATGCTCGGGCATTCTGTTTGAATGGGGAAACATCAGATTCTCCAAAACTACTTGCCAAGCTTACAAATGAATGTCATATTAGGAATCACCAATAAAATCAAAGTGTCTCTTTGGTTTCATTTCTAAACATCCAAATCATACAAAATCTGCAGAAACTAACATCTGGTCAGAGTCACTCCCCCGGAGTATCGTCAGTCTATTTCGATTGATGATTGGCTCCTGTACTAGAAGGCGGGCTTCATTTGCCATTTAGCAATCGATGATTGGCTCCTGTACTAGTAGGCGGGGCTTTATTCACCATATTTATAGTTACATTTTTTTCCCATTCAAAACTATACGAGTGACATGACTTGAGTATTCTAGAGTCTTTGATATTTCTCAGTTTTTATTTACATTTGAACAAAAACTTTAAGTCAGACGTTGCAAGGAGAATTAATAATTATTAGCCTCCTGTGATTTCTTTTCCTTTTCAAATATTTCCCAAATTATGTTTAACAGAGCGAGGATTTTTTTACAGTATTTCCTATAATATTTTTTCTTTTGGAGAAAGTCTTATTTGTTTTATTCTGGCTAGAATAAAAGCAGTTTTTAATTTTTTAATACCATTAAAGTAAAAATTATTAGCAGTGTTTATCATTAGCAGTATTTTTTCAATTGTCTACAGAACAATCTAACTAATATGTTTAGAAATGTGTTGAAAAAGTCTTTCATTGTGGGAAAAATATATATTTTTCAGCTTTTAATTACATTTAAACAAAAACTTTAAGTCAGACTTTGCTAGAGGTATGAATAATTTCAGGCTTAACTATATATATTTTCATAATTATCTATTAGAATAAGCATGTTGTTGAATTATCTCATAACTATTATCTCATATCTATTACACTAAATGACAATATAACATAATGTCACCAGTATTTTGACAATTCACAATATTTGAAGTAATAAAGTGAACAACTCGTCTAGATTTAATATGCTTATTTAATATTTAATATGTACAGCTAAAGTCAAAATTATTAGCCCTCTTGTGATTTTTTTTTCTTTTTCAAATATTTCCCAAATGGTGTTTAACAGAGCAAGGAACTTTATTTCCTATAATATTTTTTTCTTTTGGAGAAAGTCTTATTTGTTTTTATTTCAGCTAGAATAAATGCAGTTTTTGATTTTTTAAAACCATTTTAAAGTCAAAATTATTAGCAGGATTTATTATAAGCAGTATTTTTTAAGTGTCTACAGAACAATCTTACTATTATTTGTAGAAATGTGTTGAAAAAGTCTTTCATTGTGGAAAAAATATATATTTCTCAGCTTTTGTCTACATTTGAACAAAAACTTTGAGTCAGACTTTGCTAGGGGTATGAATAATAGGAGATTTTAATTTTTTAAAATAATTTTAAGGTCAAAATTATTAGCCATTTTAAGCTGTTTTTTTACGATTGTCTACAGAACAACACTAACTATTATGTTTAGCTATTATTTTTTTAAAAAATCTTTCCGTTACACAGAAATTGTGGGACATATATAAAGGAGAGGCTAATAATTCAGGAGGGCTAATAATTCAGACTTCAACTGTATTAAATCATTTATGTGACACCAAAATGATGTGACCTGTCTTTGACCCATATATATTTATACGTAAGCATCACCAGCAGCCAACAGAATTGGACGAGGCAGCTTACAGCATCCTCTGATCCTCACTGCAAGGTTGTCTAGAGGTCACCGCGACCTCATTTCTAATTAGCGAAAAGCAGCAAGGTGCTCTGGAGGCCCGCCGGCTCTCAGAGGCCTGGGTCAAAAAATGGGCGAGCGGAGACGGCGGCGTGCATATCAAATCCAGGGCCCGATGAGATTTCCATTGATCCCAGCTCAGCCAATGGGAAGCAGATACCAAAAAGCTCCTCACACCGGTTGAAAGTTCTCCAAAAGGATTTATTTTCCACGGCCACTGAAGAAGCATGACTGATCTGACTAGAGGGCCTGTGAGGCTCTGAAGCAGAAAACTCAAGAGTTGGGGAAAACCATAGATAAAGGATGAGGGAAGAAAAGCAGGCGCATGTGTGAGCGCAAGTGGAGTCAAGCTCTGCCTGAAGCCTGAGGGAATCAAACGCTGCTCTGATCACAGAGGCACGCTCTTCCTCTCTCTGCGCTGGACTACACAAGACCCCTGAAGCTCAAAGAAGCACTGCATTCTGCTGCAGTTGCTCTGCAAACACCGACCTGCAGGGTTCAGGTTCTCGCACACTGACTTTCGTACACTGATAAATAAATACAGACTCAAGTCAGTGTGTCAGTCACGTTTACACTGCAATTCATTCATTCATTTTCCTTCGGCTTAGTCCCTTTATTCATCAGGGGTCGCCACAGCAGATTATTTAGCATATGTTTTACACAGCATATGCTCTTGCAGCTGCAACCCAGTACTGGGAAACACCCATACACACTCATACTCAGCTGCGTGGAGGAAATTAAATAATACATAAATATTTCATTTCACAACCTCTCGCGATTAACTAATTGCAACATTTCAAATTGTGATTGCGATTCGATTTCGATTAATCGCACAGCCCTACTCCACACAGAAACGTTGACTGGCCTGGCAAGGACTTGAACCAGTGACAATCTTGCTGTGAGGCAACAGTGCTAACAACTGGGCTGCCGTGCCATCCTATCAAGGAAATGGGAGGAGGAATGGGGTGGAAGGGGGGATTCTTCAAGACTAAGATAACTGAAGAAAGAAACTCTGGTTATTTATAGTGAGTTAGGAATCATCCGATTGGTGAATCATGCGTTAGCTAATGCGGAACCGGCTGTGGCCAATCATAAGTGATCCTCTCGAAAGCAGTTTATAAATAAACTTCATTTATTTAGTTTAAATGAAAAAAAAAAATCTCTAAAACGGACTAAAATAAAAAGTAAAATCAACATTCAAACTATATATCAACACGATCTCATGGCAAAATTTTAGTGGCCAATTCGTATAAATTTGTAGGCTCTCATTCATTCAACTTAGTATGATTTGCTTATCCCCCAATGACAGTTGGTTTTAGGGGCAGGGTTGGGTGCCACGCCTCCTTTTTAGAATCATACATTTTCATACGACTGATCTCGTACAAATATGTACAAATTAGCCACTAAAAACATAAAATACATAAAATAGTTTCATTTCCTTGTGAGATCAGACTGTGTGTACAGTCAATTCCGAAATTATTCCCTCAATTATATTGATTCCCTCAGCTACACTTCAATACACTGTATTTATTTATTTAAGATAGAAAATCTAATTAAAACCTCTTAATAAGAACATCAATTGTAAATCCATCCTAAAAAAACAACACTGGCCATCAAAACATTATACAGTACAGGATGAATAATGGATCTGAATTTAGTCTCTTACTTGGACAGGGGCCTTGGCTTTGGAGACTCAGGTCTATTTGCTTTTCGCATCTGGTCTTCTTGAGCTCACAGTCACTGGAGTACGTGTTTCCATCAGTACCGCACACCTGCGTAAGCACACACAGAGGTTAACACAGCACGATTAATGGATTCAACAAGATTTAGCACACATTTGGAAAAGTCAAATGCTCGGGCGGTTGGTTATGGTGGTGTGGGACGCACCGGGCTGTGCAGCACAATCTGACAGTTTAGTTCACAAACACATCGCTCGTCCTCCATGTCATCGTCCCACGTTCCTCCATATCGGCGACAGCGATCCTGTTCACAAGTCTCAGATCCAGAGCCGGAGCCTCCTGAGCCACAGTCTGATGGAAAACACACACGTATATATGTTTGTTAGATTTCATGCAGATTTTAACAGTATTGAAGTGATAACTGCCCTATAGCTGTCTAGCTGTCAGTCAAATGTTACACATTTGTACCATCTTAATGAACTTCTGTTTTTTACTAATTATTTTTTAAAAAGTCTCTTATGAACTTAAAAAATTATAAATATGTAATCTATGTCTTAATTATGTTATGTTAATTACATGCAAAATATGTGCAAAACATATTAATGAGCTCCTTCTATAGGTTTTTGAAAATGACCCTCCATGCAGTGTGCAACACAGCTCTAAGTGAATGAAAACATCCAGCTAAGGTTTAAATGTGACAGTGCACCTTGTTTAAAAATATAGATTTTTAAAAATAAAAGATTCGACTCAGAGTCCTTTAAATGATTCATCGTTCCTCTGGATTTTTTGCCTGTTCGTATTGATGTCGACGAGAAACTATACCAAAAATGAAGTGGTGGATCCAGTAAAACTTGAGTGCACCTTACCCTTTAAACACTAGCAGAGTGCAGGTGTGTGTGGGACTGATCATAACTGAAGATAAGTGAACATTAATGAACGTTCTGGTGATTAATGCAATAATCTTCCCTGCAACGGGAGATTCATCGGCCGCTTGTTAAAGAAAGGATCAGAAGAGACTATTGTCAGTACACAGTTCATAGACCAGTTTCTTCCTCCATTTCATAAGTGTGAGTAAGTGTGATTAAAATAGTTGCCTCCTTGCTTTTTCAAGGTTGCAGAATATTTATTGTGTTTTGCTACTTGTAATTGCTCCGCACGGCTTGTTCTGTATCTGGTTAACTCTTTATATTCACATATCGCGTCTAAAGCCATGTTGAAAAGGCGCCACGTGCCACTTTCTTTACGGATTTAAATGCGTTTATGAGCTTTTGTCATTGCTATGTCTCGCGCTAAATGCAACGGACCAATCACAACAGACTGGGTCATCAGACCAATCAGCGCAGATTAGCATCATGCTAAGGAGGGGTTTGGGAACAAATTAATCACTGAACAAATCATATGGGAGTTGTTTAAATAATTAGGTCAAAATAAATGCATATTATAAGACAATGAAAGTGTTTTTGACCTTGCATGCATATCAGCCTGTTATTGGAGACCACCAATACCAAAAATAACCTAGGCGCTCTTTAATATTGTTTTTTTTTTATTAAAAACACAATATTGTTGTTTTTTTTTTTCAAAATAATACACACTCATCAGTACACACATCACATTGAAAAAAGATAAACAAACAAACTTAACTATAATAATAATTAAATCAAGAACAGATTATAGAAAGAAGTAAAATATGTTTTATTTGAAATAAAATATTGAATAAATAATATTTATTATTATTGTATTTAAATAAACACACAACCACACTAACACCATATTATTTCCCTAAATAAATCAAAATAAATCCCTAAACTAAAAGCATTATTTTAAGTAACTAATTTAGTAACTACATTGCTATTTATTTTCAGGTTTGCAAATTACTTAAACTATAACAATTTCATGTTTTTTAAAATGAACTTCGGTGACCTTTAGATGATGTGCACATGTTATCTAGATGTAAAAGTGATACAGATCTCATCCACTGTGTCTCTTCTCAGAGCTGTTTTGCTTTTAAGAATCACAAGGCAGATTCTCACAGCTTTGCCCACACAAACAGCAACAAAGCATCAATTTACACCATACCAAAGAACAAATAAAGTCACCAACACTGATTTCTACAAGACAAACAAGCAATCTCTCTCACCATACCTGTGATCTGAGTGTAACAGCGGGTGAGTACTTTTGGAAGTCTCAAAGAGCAAAAGACAAATAAGACACGCAGACCCCGGGGAGCTCATGCAAACACAGATTTGCATATCAGTATGCCGCACATTGTCTTCTAATAAAATAAAAATATTCCCAGGTACTTAAGCATCTTGTTTTAACTTGGGCTGCCAAGAATTAATGGACAGTATTTAGAACTTCAGTGCATATGGAGCAGCAAATATTGAGATTTCCTTCACGTTGAAGTGAAGATTGAAGCACAGGCACTGCTGGAGGAACAAGATAATGACCAGCTATGGAAAGGCCCAGCAACTAACTAAATAAATTAAAGTAAGACACCGTAGGTGATTAGAGTAAAAAAATATATTTAAAAAATAAAACAAATCAACACTTCCTCAGTTGATCCATTACATTATGAATTACAAAAAATGTTCACATATGCATATGCATGTTTACTTGTGCAAATTAAGAATTATTTCATTAAATGTGTGCTAATTTGCATACAATTCTAGCACAAAATATCTGGTTAAATATTTTTGTTTTATTCATTTATTCATTTTAATTGTAATTTATTTATTTATTTTTTTACATATTAGAGTCAAAGGTTTTTACAGAGGGGATTTTAAATGTCACTTCCGAGCATACCATTACTCAGATAAAATATTAATTAATTAATTATTTAATTATTCATTAAAATATTCAAAACATCCTAGTATCCAACTCTTTAATGTTTAAAAATGTTGTAGTTAATCAGATAATTATGTCTGAAATTATCCATCAGCAAAAACCTTCAGAATATACAGTAGAAATCCAATAATACTGTAAAAAATTGTGGTTAGAACTACTTAAGTGGTGATTTATGGCTCATTTTGATAAAACACCCTTTCAAAATATTCATTTACATTTAAATATACAGACATTAATTGATTAAGTGCTGCAAAAGAAACATTTACAAGTATATTTTGGACCTTTTCTTTACATTAGACTTAAAAACACAAAAAATCTGAAATATGATAGGTGCAGGAAAATTAAAGTGTTGCTAAAGCTTTTTTTTGGCTGCAGTGTGTCATTTTAATGGACATTATGTAGGCTTTCAGTACATATGGAGCAGTGGATATTAAGATTTTCTTCACGTTGAAGTGAAGATTGAAGCAAAGGCACTGCTGAAAGGACAAGATAATGACCAGCTACTGAAATGGCCAGCAACTAACCAAATAAATTAAAGGAGACACCAGTGCGCCACCAGCAAAGTGTCCCTCACATTTTCATTAGAAGTGAAATAACTGGCAATCTGTTATCTAACATGGGCATTTCGCAGCCGTCATGATTCACATAGTAGTGTTGTCATTATACTGGAATTTCTAAATTTGATATGATATCTTTTAAAAATAGTGCTGCTCTACCATTTTTGAAACAAGAGGAAGATAAAATTAATTAATTAATTAAAATGATTTTTATGCATGTATTAATTTCTTTATTTGATATTTGAATATTCCGTCACTGTTGACTCAATCTCAACTTGTTATGAACCCTTTTGAATTTCTTTATTCTAAAAAAACACAAAAGAAGATATTTTGAAGAATGTTGGAAAGTGGTAACTATTGACTTCCATACTATCTTTTTTTTTTTTACTATGGATGCTAATGAATGCCGGTTTCTGACATTCTTCAGAATATATTCTTTTTGGCTAAGCAGAAGAAAAAAAAAGAAACTCACAAAACAAATGAGGGTGAACGACATGACCAATTGTCATTTTTGGGTGAAATAGCCCTTTTAAGATTTTAACACTGATCCTTAGGCCAGTTCAGACCTTCCCTTGCCCTGCTAAAATTTTCACTGACAAAGCTAAACAACAATGAAGTTGCTAAATAAATATATGTGTTGTTTTACATGTAACTTTCTAATAAATTAGGCCAATTAGCATTATAATAAATTTCTAATTTCTTAAATCCAATCTTAGTATTTTGTTTTTGGTCCCACTTTACATTAAGTGGCCTTAATTTATAAGTACTTACACTGAAATTAATTATTTGTCACAATGTGCCTATTGTGTAAATACATGTTTTAACATTGCACTTACAGTATGATTGATTAAATACCTGCATGTAATTACATTTATTCCTTGTCCTTCGGCTAGGTCTTTATTTCAGGTCACCACAGTGGAATGAACTGCCAACTACTCAGGCATATGTTTTGCGCTGCTGATGTACTTCCAGCCACAACCCAGTGCTAGAAAACACTCATAACACACTCATACACTACGGCCAATTTAGTTTATTCAATTTACCTATAGCGCTTGTCTTTGGACGATGGGGGAAACGAAAGAGAGAACATGTAAACACAGAAATGCCAACTGGCCCAGTTGGGACTCGAACCAGCGACCTTCTTGCTGTGAGGCAACAGTGCTAACCACTAAGCCACCAAGCTGTCCATGTAATTACTGTTGACCATGCCTTACACCTTAACCACCCTTAAGCCTATTCAAAATACGGAAACTGTCCCTAACCCTACCCATATCCCACCTCAAGACCACCAAAAAAATTTTGCAATGTTAGACTTTTGCAATTTTTCGAGTGCATAATAGTACATAATAGTTAAGGCCTGCTATTATAAAGTGAGACCATGTTATGTTTTTTGCTGCTGATTTATAATAATGACGACAAAGGGTTTATTATTTATTACTGCTGCCACACAAATTTGGTGTTTATTTTTACTTTTAGAAGTAACCGACTATATTTTAAAGTCAGGTATTGTATTGTAAAGGTGTGCATTTAATGTAGACATTACTCTCTGTTACTTACCCATTACACAAACACTTTTAAAACTGCTTTGGTAATAATGATTGTGAAAAGCGATATACAAACAGACTTGAACTGAACATATATTGATGAACTGAGAGACACACAAACAGCAGGGCAGTATTGAGTTTTCTACAGCATCTTGTGCTTGATCTTTAAACCAGAAATGCGCATGGAGTTCACAGCATCAACTGTGAAATGAGCCGCTGTAAAATCTAGATAAATGAGCAACGTGAAACTGCGGTGGGACAGATTAAACTGCGGTGGGCTGTAAAACCATAACAAACTGTTTCAATTGAAGTCACTGTTAGATGGAGAGCGCGGCAAGTTCTGACGCTGTGGAAAAGCGATATGGTATCAGTTTAAATATTTCAGTATCGATACATATCAAAATATCGACACATCTGACAACACTATCACATAGTAATCACGCAAAATTATGTTAAGTACACTTAGTCTCAGTGTGAGTTCAGGGTTAGTTTCTCTGTGTGAATTAATCTTGATTCTTGCCAGGATCCAAACTTTGGGGATTATAGTGAGGAACTCGTGAAGGTTTTTTTTCCCTCTTCTTCTTCTTCAGATGAGTCGCCTCATTAAACACACTCTTATCTAGCCTATTTAATTAGAATTAAAGTTCATTAGTCAACAAAGCTGACTTGCTGGAGATATAAAGCAGCCCTCTTTGTAACAGAGCATTACCGTTCGTTATTTTTAATGAAAGTTGCAGAGCAGCTCTAATGAAAAGAAGTGCCTTTAGTTAAACTTGCTTCGGTTAAGCACGAAATATAAAAAAAGTATTTGCAATGAATAGAATATTTAAATGAACCAATTACTATGAGATTATTTGTATAACATAAATGTACTGCATATATGCACATACACACACAAATTACATATTAAATACAAATACAATACAAATATTACATTTTAAATAAACAACCCAGGCTCATTTTGAAAATGTACCGCTATATCAATTTCTGGAGAGCCCCAAATACGTTCCAGGAGCTATGTTTTTTGCAGTTCTTGTTTTCGCGAATCCACCAGAGGCCGCTGTGTATGATCTCAA